>NC_135831.1:663566-668566 GCF_964213995.1 Mustelus asterias
CCAACTTGTCCATGCTACCCCTTTGTTTTAAACCCCTAAGCTAATCCCAATTGCCCGCATTTGGCCCATATCCCTCTATACCCATCGTACCCATGTAACTGTCTTTTAAAAGATAAAACTGTACCCGCCTCTACTACTGCCTCTGGCAGCTTGTTCCAGACACTCACCACCCTCTGTGTGAAAAAATTGCCCCTCTGGACCCTTTTGTATCTCTCCCCTCTCACCTTAACCTATGCCCTCTAGTTTTAGACTCCCCTACCTTTGGGAAAAGATATTGACTATCTAGCTGATCTGTGCCCCTCATTATTTTATAGACCTCTATAAGATCACCCCTCAGCCTCCGACGCTCCAGAGAAAAAAGTCCCAGTCTATCCAGCCTCTCCCTATAACTCCAGCTTTATCCGTGGTGTCCGTCCACATCCCATTCCGTCACGCCCAAGACAGGGGGGGTAAACACCAACCCACCCCCCCAACCCCCCACCACCTCCCCCCCCTCCCCCCCACCCCCAGAAAACATCCTCACACACGTCGCTATAGTGGGTTTGACAGTGAGCTTCACAGCTGCCGCACAGCGCCAGGGACCCGGGTTCGATTCCCGGCTTGGGGTCACTGTCTGTGCGGAGTCTGCACGTTCTCCCCGTGTCTGCGTGGGTTTCCTCCGGGTGCTCCCGTTTCCTCCCACAGTCTGAAAGGCGTGCTGGTTAGGGTGCATTGGGCCGTGCTAAATTCTCCCTCAGTGTTACCCGAACAGGCGCCGGAGTGTGGCGACTAGGGGATTTTCACAGTAACTTCATTGCGGTGTTAATGGAAGCCTTACTTGTGACTAATAATAAATAAAATTTACATAAATAATTTGGACGTCTCGAAGCAAATTCCACATGAACAATAATTAATGGTCAGTCGTTACCACAAATTCCAACAATCCCATCATACAATCCCCACAGTGCAGAAGGAGGCCATTCAGCCCATCGAGACTGAACCGACCTCAACCCCACCCAGGCCCTACCCCCATATCCCTACATATTTACCCTGCCAATCCCACTGACACTAAGGGGCAATTTAGCATGGCCAATCCACCTAACCTGCACATCTTTGGACACTAAGGGGCAATTTAGCATGGCCAATCCCCCTAACCTACACATCTTTGGACACTAAGGGGCAATTTAGCATGGCCAATCCATCTAACCTGCACATCTTTGGTCACTAAGAGGCAATTTAGCATGGCCAATCCACCTAACCCGCACATCTTTGGACACTAAGGGGCAATTTAGCATGGCCAATCCACCTAACCCGCACATCTTTGGACACTAAGGGACAATTTAGCATGGCCAATCCACCTAACCTACACATCTTTGGACACTAAGGGGCAATTTAACATGGCCAATCCACCTAACCCGCACATCTTTGGACACGAAGGAGTAATTTAGCATGGCCAATCCCCCTAACCTACATATCTTTGGACACTAAGGGACAATTTAGCATGGCCAATCCACCTAACCTGCACATCTTTGGACACTAAGGGACAATTTAGCATGGCCAATCCACCTAACCCACACATCTTTGGACACCAAGGGGCAATTTAGCATGGCCAAATCCTTCTAACCTGCACATCTTTGGACACTAAGGGACAATTTAGCATGGCCAATCCACCTAACCCACACATCTTTGGACACCAAGGGGCAATTTAGCATGGCCAATCCACCTAACCCTGCACATCTTTGGACACCAAGGGGCAATTTAGCATGGCCAATCCACCTAATCAGCACATCTTTGGACACTAAGGGCAATTTAGCACGGCCAATCCCCCTAACCCGCACATCTTTCAGACTGTGGGAGGAAACCGGAGCACCCGGAGGAAACCCACGCAGACACGGAGAGAACATGCAGACTCCACACAGACAGTGACCCGAGCCGGGAATCGAACCCAGGTCCCTGTGAGGCAGCAACGCGAACACACTGTGCCACCGTGCCGCCCTAGAAGATGGAAAGCAGGACACACCTGCCTTTTCTCCCTGGGTAAAGCAGGGGGGGTGCCTGGTTGAGGAGCGTGTGGTATCCTGGTAGACCCACAAGAACTTGTTCATGGTGTTCGATAAGCAAAGCTTGTGGCTTGGCCGCTTTCAGGGATTGGGTGAAGCGTTCTGTTAATCCATTAGCAGCAGGGTGATAAGAGGCGGATATTCACCACTAACTGACAATTCCAATCCTCCAAGTGGGATTACCGCTGGACTATTAATCCAGGAACTCAGCCAATGTTTCTGGGGGACCCCGGGTTCGAATCCCGCCACGGCAGACGGTGGAATTTGAATTCAATAAAAAATATCTGGGATTAAGAATCTACTGATGACCCATTGTCGGAAAAACCCATCTGGTTCCTTTAGGGAAGGAAATCGGCCGTCCTTACCTGGTCTGGCCTACATGTGACTCCAGAGCCACAGCCAATGGGGTTCCTCTCAATCGCCCTCCAAGGGCAACTAGGGATGGGCAATAAATGCTGGCCCAGCCCAGTGACACCCGTGTCCCAGGAATGAATAAAGGAAGACTGATTCAGGAGGTTGTAATATTAAAGGGGAACATTAACAGCGCGACAATAATATCAACATGATTCCCGTAAACTCCCATTAAAGGCAGTTTGGATCGAACACCCGGGAGAGAGGCAGAAGCTTTTGTCTGCAGCGGGACACAGCACAGATGAAACAGTCTGTGAGGAAAGCAATTCTCAACCTCACTCCAATCAGCCCATCCGGCAGGATTTTCCTGACATCTGCTATTTTGGGATATCGTCATGGAAGCTTCTCTCTCTTTCTCTCTCTGCCTCTCTCGCTCTCTGTCTCACTCTCTCTGTCTCTCGCTCTCTGTCTCTCTTTCCCTCTCTGTCACTCACTCTCTCTCTGTGTCTCTCCCTCTCTGTGTCTCTCTCTCTGTAGCTCTCTCTCTGTCTCTCTCTGTCTCTCTCTCTGTCTCTCTAGCTCTCCGCCTCTCTCTCTGTCTCACTCTCTGTTTGTCTCTCTCTCTCTCTCGCTCTCTGTCTCTCTCTCTCTCTGTCTCTCTCTGTATCTCTCCCTCTCCGCCTCTCTCTCTCTGTCTCTCTCTGTCTCT
This sequence comes from Mustelus asterias, assembly GCF_964213995.1. Classification (NCBI taxonomy): domain Eukaryota; kingdom Metazoa; phylum Chordata; class Chondrichthyes; order Carcharhiniformes; family Triakidae; genus Mustelus; species Mustelus asterias. The sequence goes on from NC_135831.1 coordinate 666,666, forward strand.
CTCTCTCTGTCTCTCTCTCTCTCTCCGCCTCTCTCTCTGTCTTTCTCTCTTTCTCTCTCTCTGTCTCTCTCTCTGTCCGTCTCTCTCTCTCTGTGTCTCTCTCTCCGCATCTCTCTCTATCCCTTTCTCTCTCTGTCTCTCTCTCTGTCTCTCTCTCTCTCTGTTTCTCTCTCTCTCTCTCCGCCTGTCTCTCTGTCTCTCTGTCTCTCTCTCTGTCCCTCTCTCTCTCTGTCTCTCTCTCTCTCTGTCTCTCTCTCTCTCTCTCTGTCTCACTCTGTCTCTCTCTCTCTCTCTCTGTGTCTCTCTCTCTGTAGCTCTCTCTCTGTCTCTCTCCCTCTCCGCCTCTCTCTCTGTCTCACTCTCTGTGAGGTAATTCACTTTGGTAGGAATAACAGATGTGTTGAGTATAGGGCTACGGGAGGACTTTGAATAGTGTGGAGGAGCAGAGGGATCTAGGTGTATGTGTGCATAGATCCCTGAAAGTTGGGAATCAAGTAGATAAGGTTGTTAAGAAGGCATATGGTGTCTTGGCGTTTATTGGTAGGGGGATTGAATTTAGGAGTCGTAGCGTTATGTTGCAACTGTACACAACTCTGGTGCGGCCGCACTTGGAGTACTGTGTGCAGTTCTGGTCCCCACATTACAGGAAGGATGTGGAGGCTTTGGAGAGGGTGCAGAGGAGGTTTACCAGGATGTTGCCTGGTATGGAGGGGAGATCCTATGAGGAGAGGCTGAGGGATTTGGGATTGTTTTCGCTGGAAAGGCGGCGGCTAAGAGGGGATCTTATTGAAACATATAAGATGATTAGAGGTTTAGATAGGGTGGATAGTGATAGCCTTTTTCCTCTGATGGAGAAATCCAGCACGAGGGGGCATGGCTTTAAATTGAGGGGGGGTAGTTATAGAACCGATGTCAGGGGTAGGTTCTTTACCCAGAGGGTGGTGAGGGATTGGAATGCCCTGCCAGCATCAGTAGTAAATGCGCCTAGTTTGGGGGCGTTTAAGAGATCCGTAGATAGGTTCATGGACGAAAAGAAATTGGTTTAGGTTGGAGGGTCACAGTTTTTTTTAACTGGTCGGTGCAACATCGTGGGCCGAAGGGCCTGTTCTGCGCTGTAATGTTCTATGTTCTATGTTCTATGTTCTATGTTTGTCTCTCTCTCTCTCTCTCGCTCTCTGTCTCTCTCTCTCTCTGTCTCTCTCTCTCTGTCCCTCTCCCTCTCCGCCTCTCTCTCTGTCTCTCTCTCTCTCTGTCTCTCTCTCTCTGTCTCTCTCTCTCTGTCTCTCTCGCTCTCTGTCTCTCTCTCTGTCTCTCTCTCTCTCTCCGCCTCTCTCTCTGTCTTTCTTTCTCTCTCTCTGTCCGCCTCTCTCTCTCTGTGTCTCTCTCTCTCTCCGCATCTCTCTCTGTCCCTTTCTCTCTCTGTCTCTCTCTCTGTCCCTCTCTCTCTGTCTCTCTCTCTCTCTGTCTCTCTCTCTGTCTCTCTCTCTGTCTCTCTGTCCCTCTGACAGTGCGGCACTCCCTCAGTACTGACCCTCTGACAGTGCGGCACTCCCTCAGCACTGACCCTCTGACAGTGCGGCACTCTCTCTAAAACTAGAGGGCATAGGTTTAAGGTGAGAGGGGAGAGATACAAAAGGGTCCAGAGGGGCAATTGTTTCACACAGAGGGTGGTGAGTGTCTGGAACGAGCTGCCAGAGGCAGTAGTAGAGGCGGGTACAATTTTGTCTTTTAAAAAGCGTTTAGACAGTTCTATGGGTACGACGGGTATAGAGGGATATGGGCCAAACGCGGGCAACTGGGATTAGCTTAGTGGTTAAAAAAAAAAGGGCAGCATGGACGAGTTGGGCCGAAGGGCCTGTTTCCGTGCTGTAAACCTCGATGATTCTGTGAGAGGGATGGGT
>NC_135831.1:988566-1008566 GCF_964213995.1 Mustelus asterias
GGAGGAGGTTACAGAGATAGGGAGGGGTGTAGGGGCTGGAGGGGGTTATAGAGGTAGGGAGGGGGTGTGGGGTACAGGGGGTGGAGGGTGAGTGGGTCTGGGTGTGTTTGGGATTTGGGGGCAGTGTGACAGTGGAGGAGGATCTGATCGTGTTCTAACTCTGTCCGCATCGCGCTGTAGAGGGGAGAGGGGATTGGGTCAATCGGTGGAAATGCTCAAACTCTCCTCCAATTGAAGCTTTTAAACTGTGACCGATAAAGTGTTGTGGAGTAAGGGGGTTAGAAGTTACAGGGTGGGTGAATGGAGTTAACATACAGATCCAGCATGACCCCACAGTATAGGTGAACTGGCCCAATGGGCTGAATGGCCCCCTTCTGTTCCTGTGTAACAGATTCGAGAGAGAGAGAGAGAGAGGGGCTGAATGGCCTCCTCCTGTTCCTGTGTAACAGACTGGAGAGAGAGGGGCTGAATGGCCTCCTCCTGTTCCTGTGTAACAGGCTCAAGGAGTTGACTGACCTCCTGTTCCTGTGTAACAGGCTCGAGAGAGAGAGGGGCTGAATGGCCTCCTCCTGTTCCTGTGTAACAGGCTCAAGGCGTTGACTGACCTCCTGTTCCTGTGCAACAGGTTTGAGAGAGAGGGGCCGAATGGCCTCCTGTTCCTGTGTAACAGGCTCAAGCGAGAGGGGCTGAATGGCCTCCTCCTGTTCCTGTGTAACAGGCTCAAGGCGTTGACTGACCTCCTGTTCCTGTGTAACAGGCTCGAGCGAGAGGGGCTGAATGGCCTCCTCCTGTTCCTGCATTGGTATTTACCAGTCTAATATTCATTGCGCGTAGGGAAGTGGCTGGTCCTGCATTTAGACAATCCAGCCAGCGTCACAGCGTTCGTGTTCAAACAGGGGGCGGAGATGGAGGTGTGGGTGCTGGCCGTAATAAATTACAGAGCAAGATCCCAGGTCACACCTTACCTTGTGAGCCTCCGCCGTCACCCAGACCTGGGATGTCCTGGCAGCCAAACAGAAGGAAAAACAATCTGTATTTAATCGGAAGGGATTGAGTTCTGTTCGCCATCATCATTTCCCAGGAGTACTTGTAGAATCTAACACACGGCTCGCGTGTGAATGTTTCCCTCCCGCAGAGGCAGGGGGCCGCCAGGGAACCCCCGCGCCCCCCACACCCCCCCAACCCCTTTCATCTCCTCCTCCCACCTCACTGTCCAAACACTCCTTCCACAGGAATGGCCAAACTTAACCCCCTGTCTCTGTCCCTTGCAAAGTGGCCCCAACACTCTCCAACACAGAGAATCGGCCGACTTTCAGAAAGGGGGAATTGGATCAACACTCGGAGAGGGGGAAAGTGTGTGCGGGGGGGGAGAGGGGAGTGGGACGCAACGAGTGGCTCGTTCAAAGGGGTTAGTACAGTCGGGACAGGCCCAATAGCCTCCTTCAGTAAGATTCTCCCAGCGAGAGTCTGGAGAGACAAAGAACAAAGAAAATTACAGCACAGGAACAGGCCTTCGGCCCTCCAAGCCTGCACCGACCATGCTGCCCGACTGAACTAAAACCCCCTACCCTTCCGGGAACCATATCCCTCTATTCCCATCCTATTCATGTATTTGTCCAGACGCCCCATAAAACCCACGACCGTATCCACTTCCACTCCCTCCCCCGGCAACGAGTTCCAGGCACCCACCACCCTCTGTGTAAAAAATCTGCCTCATACATCTCCTTTAAACCTTGCCCCCTCGCACCTTAAACCTGTGCCCCCGAGTAATTGACTCTTCCACCCTGGGAAAAAGCTTCTGACTATCCACTCTGTCCATGCCTCTCATAATCCTGTAGACTTCTATCAGGTCGCCCCTCAACCTCCGTCGCTCCAGTGAGAACAAACCAAGTTTCTCCAACCTCTCCTCATAGCTAATGCCCTCCATACCAGGCAACATCCTGGTAAATCTTTTCTGTACCCTCTCCAAAGCCTCCACCTCCTTCTGGTAGTGTGGCGACCAGAATTGAACACTATATTCCAAGTGCGGCCTAACTAAGGTTCTATAAAGCTGCAACATGACTTGCCAATTTTTAAACTCACTGTCCCGGCCGATGAAGGCAAGCATGCCGTATGCCTTCTTGACTACCTTCTCCACCTGCATTGACACTTTCAGTGACCTGTGTACCCTGTACACCCAGATCCCTCTGCCTATCAATACTCCGAAGGGTTCTGCCATTTACTGTATATTTCCGATCTGCATTAGACCTTCCAAAATGCATCACCTCACAGCATTCTCTTCACTTCACATCTTGCACCAACAACCACCCGCATTGATGTAGCACCTTCCAATACTGTCAATCATCGCAAGGTGTTTGCAGGAGTCGATTTACAAACAGAATTCGACGCCACACCCCCCCGCCCCCGAGTCTCATGAAGAGATATCAGGGACCCAAAGGCTGGGTCAAGGAGGTCAGTTTTTGAGGGGGACAGGGAGCGAGAGAGCGGAGGGGTTTAGGGAGGGAATTCCAGAGCACAGCTGAAGGCACGGTCGCCGACGGTTTGGCCTCAATGGTCTGACCTTCTTGGCCACAGGGAGATCATTCTGCCCGTTAGTTCCACACCTGTTTACGGGAACCCGCTGCCCGTTTAAACGTGGGCTGTGGACCCCCGCCCCCCCGCCAACCCTCGAGGCCTGACCAGGGTCCATCGCCAAATGGGCCCCATAGAGACCCTGCAGTACAGGAGGCCATTCGGCCCATCAAGTCTGTACCGACCACAATCCCACCCAGGCCCTATCCCCTCAACCCCACATAGTTACCCTGCTAATCCCCCTGACGCTAAGGGGCAATTTAGCATGGCCAATCCACCTAACCCGCACATCTTAACCTGAACCTGAACCTTAGTTAGGCCGCACTTGGAATATAGTGTTCACTTCTGGTCATCACACTACCAGAAGGATGTGGAGGCTTTGGAGAGGGGACAGAAAAGATTTACCAGGATGTTGCCTGGTATGGAGGGCATTAGCTATGAGGAGAGGTTGGAGAAACTTGGTTTGTTCTCACTGGAGCGACAGAGGTTGAGGGGCGCCCTGATAGAAGTCTACAAGATTATGAGAGGCATGGGCAGAGTGGATAGTCAGAAGCTTTTCCCCAGGGTGGAAGAGTCAATTACTAGGGGGCACAGGTTTAAGGTGCGAGGGGCAAGGTTTAAAGGAGATGTACGAGGCAGATTTTTTACACAGAGAGTAGTGGGTGTCTGGAACTCGTTGCCGGGGGAGGGAGTGGAAGCGGATACGGTCGTGACTTTTAAGGGGCGTCTTGACAAATACATGAATAGGATGGGAATAGAGGGATACGGTCCCCGGAAGGGTTGGGGGTTTTAGTTCAGTCGGGGGCAGCATGGTCGGTGTCGGTTTGGAGGGGCCGAAGGGCCTGTCCCTGTTCCTGTCCTCCCTGATATCTTTGTTCGTCTTTGGACACCAAGGGACAATTTATCACGGCCAATCCACCTAACCCCCACATCTTTGGACACTAAGGGGCAATTTAGCACGGCCAATCGCCCTAACCTGCCCATCCTTTGGACTGTGGGAGGAAACCGGAGCACCCGGAGGAAACCCACGCAGACACGGGGAGAACGTGCAGATTCCACACAGAGCGGAGGCCGGAATTGAACCCGGGTCCCTGGCGCTGTGAGGCAGCAGCGCGAACCCACTGTGCCACCGTGCCGCCCTTGGGCTGTGTCTCACACTCGATTCCATTTGCCCCGTCTCGCCCAGGTCACTGTATCGATCCACCTTTAACAGCTCCTTACTCACCCGATCTGTGCCCTTTAATCTTGGCCACTCTTTCCTTTCAACTCTGTGGGGAAGATTAAAAGCCGCGTTAGTGAAGGGAAGGAGGTGATCTGTGTGAACCAGCCCGAAATCCCCTGGCTCTCTACCTGTCCCACAAACTCCCACACCCGAACCTGCGACAACTGTGCTTCACGGATCCATCCAACAGTCGAGGCAGATTGGCCGTGGCGGGGAGATAGGCGACTGTGGGTAACTCATCCAGGGCTCATCACATTGAGATAGGGCACCTCTGACAGTGTGGCACTCCCTCAGCACTGACCCTCTGACAGTGTGGCACTCCCTCAGCACTGACCCTCTGACAGTGCGGCACTCACTCAGCACTGACCCTCTGACAGTGCGGCACTCCCTCAGCACTGACCCTCTGACAGTGCGGCACTCCCTCAGCACTGACCCTCTGACAGTGCGGCACTCCCTCAGTACTGACCCTCTGACAATGCGGCGCTCCCTCAGCACTGACCCTCTGACAGTGCGGCGCTCCCTCAGCACTGACCCTCTGACAGTGCAGCACTCCCTCAGCACTGACCCTCTGACAGTGCAGCACTCCCTCAGCACTGACCCTCTGACAGTGCGGCACTCCCTCAGCACTGACCCTCTGACAGTGCGGCACTCCCTCAGCACTGACCCTCTGACAGTGCGGCGCTCCCTCAGCACTGACCCTCTGACAGTGCGGCACTCCCTCAGCACTGACCCTCTGACAGTGCGGCACTCCCTCAGCACTGACCCTCTGACAGTGCGGCACTCCCTCAGCACTGACCCTCTGACAGTGCGGCACTCCCTCAGCACTGACCCTCTGACAGTGCGGCACTCCCTCAGCACTGACCCTCTGACAGTGCGGCACTCCCTCAGCACTGACCCTCTGGCAGTGCGGCACTCCCTCAGCACTGACCCTCTGACAGTGCGGCGCTCCCTCAGCACTGACCCTCTGACAGTGCGGCACTCCCTCAGCACTGACCCTCTGACAGTGCGGCACTCCCTCAGCACTGACCCTCTGACAGTGCGGCACTCCCTCAGCACTGACCCTCTGACAGTGCGGCACTCCCTCAGCACTGACCCTCTGACAGTGCAGCACTCCCTGAAGAATTATCCGGCAGTAATTATTGGACTATCTTTCGGACTGAGTTTTTCCCCCCTCCCCCTGTTTGCCGTACCTCCTCTTGCTGGGGATAAAGCCAATCTCTTCACTCTCCCCGTCAGAGTGAACCTTTCTGGCCTGCCACCATTCCTCGTCTGAGGCATCGATTACGTGTAAGATGTCCCCAAAACGGAAGCTGAGGGCTTGGCTGAGGAAGCCACAATCCTTTGTCTTGTCGTAGTCAAACAGGGCTCTGGGGAGGAACAGGAGGGAGAGAGAGAGTGAGGGTAGAAGGGTAGAGGAGCAGTTGTTTATTTATTAGTGTCACAAGTAAGGCTCACATTAACACCGCAATGAAGTTACTGTGAAAATCCCCTAGTGGCCACACTCTGGCGCCTGTTCGGGTAACACTGAGGGAGAATTTAGCACGGCCCAATCCACCCTAACCAGCACGTCTTTCAGACTGTGGGAGGAAACCGGAGCACCCGGAGGAAACCCACGCAGACACGGGGAGAACGTGCAGACTCCGCACAGACAGTGACCCCAGGCCGGGAATCGAACCCGGGTCCCTGGCGCTGTGAGGCAGCAGTCATAGAAATCATAGAAACCCTACAGTGCAGGAGGAGGCCATTCGGCCCATCGAGTCTGCACCGACCACAATCCCACCCAGGCCCTACCCCCATATCCCTGCATATTTTATCCACGAATCCCTCTAACCTACACATCTCAGGACACTTAGGGACAATTTACCATGGCCAATCAACCTAACCCGCACATCTTTGGACTGTGGGAGGAAACCGGAGCACCCGGAGGAAACCCACGCAGACACGAGGAGAATGTGCAAACTCCACACAGACAGTGACCCGAGCCCGGGAATCGAACCCAGGTCCCTGGAGCTGTGAGGCAGCAGTGCTAACCCGCTGTGCTACCGTGCCGCTCCGACCCAGTGACTCCGACTACCTACCCAGGGAACGGGCATAAGGAACCAGAGCAGGAGACGCGAAGGATTGTATTTAAACGCGGCGGGTTGTTGTGGTGATCTGGAAGGCGCTGCCTGACAGGGCGGAGGAAGCAGGTTCAACAGTAACTTCCAAAAAGCAAGAGGATAAATGTTGACAAGGAGAAAATTGCGGGACTGTGCGGTTAGAGTTACGCAACTGGGACTGATCAGGACGATTCTTGGAAGGGGCTAGTACTCATGCAATGGGCAGACTGGCCTTCTGGTCTGCTGAGTGAGTCTGCCATTCTATGATTACCGGGGTTAGAGGCAGAGGCAGGGTTGCGCTCGCTCCAAGAGTGGAAAATCCCACCCCAAGGTGGACGGATCTTTGCACGGTCCGCCGGATTTTCTCTCCCGCCCGCTACGATTCCTGTGGCAGGCGGAATGGACGGGGAACCCAGACTCTGGAGGCCCGGGGAATGGGGGTGGGTGGGAGGGTCGGAGGTGTTCCTGTCACCAGCTGTTTTACTCGCTGTCCAAGTTCACCTGATGTAAAACACTCGCTTGTGGTTACTCCGCAGGGAGCTGGTCCCAGAACCAATGCTACTATTCATCAACTGCTCCCGCAGGTCATGGATTTTCGCTTCAAAACGACTGTATTCTGTGGAGGAAGGGAAAGCAGATTGAGAAAACATCCGGCGTCCAGGGACAAGGAAACTCCTGCATTTCCATAGCACCCTCCACATCCCCACAACGTTCCCAAACACTTCAGAGCACTCACTGACCCTCTGACGGTGCGGCACTCCCTCAGCACTGACCCTCTGACGGTGCGGCACTCCCTCAGCACTGACCCTCTGACAGTGCGGCACTCCCTCGATACTGACCCTCTGACGGTGCGGCACTCCCTCAGGTCTGACCCTCTGACAGTGCGGCGCTCCCTCAGGTCTGACCCTCTGACAGTGCGGCGCTCCCTCAGTACTGACCCTCTGACAGTGCAGCACTCCCTCAGCACTGACCCTCTGACAGTGCGGCACTCCCTCAGCACTGACCCTCTGACAGTGCGGCACTCCCTCAGTACTGACCCTCTGACAGTGCGGCACTCCCTCAGTACTGACCCTCTGACAGTGCGGCACTCCCTCAGCACTGACCCTCTGACAGTGCGGCACTCCCTCACTGACCCTCTGACAGTGCGGCACTCCCTCAGTACTGACCCTCAGACAGTGCGGCACTCCCTCAGCACTGACCCTCTGACAGTGCGGTACTCCCTCAGCACTGACCCTCTGACAGTGCAGCACTCCCTCAGTACTGACCCTCTGACAGTGCGGCACTCCCTCAGCACTGACCCTCTGACAGTGCGGCACTCCCTCAGCACTGACCCTCTGACAGTGCGGCATTCCCTCAGCACTGACCCTCTGACAGTGCGGCACTCCCTCAGCACTGACCCTCTGACAGTGCGGCACTCCCTCAGCACTGACCCTCTGACAGTGCGGCACTCCCTCAGCACTGACCCTCTGACAGTGCGGCACTCCCTCAGCACTGACCCTCTGACAGTGCGGCACTCCCTCAGTACTGACCCTCTGACAGTGCGGCATTCCCTCAGCACTGACCCTCTGACAGTGCGGCAGTCCCTCAGCACTGACCCTCTGACAGTGCGGCACTCCCTCAGTGCTGACCCTGAGTGTGTGCTGGTCTCTCCCCCGCGTGTTGAATCGATGAACTAAAGGCGCTCTTGTTAGTTGCGAGGGACTGTGTGTGAGTGTAAATGTAGCCGGTCTCTCGGGCTGCGGTCTCCTACCTTCGGGTTTATACTGGGCGATTATAGTGACTGTTTGTCCAGCATTCTTCAGCGCTGCAGCTGCTTGCTCATGTGTGGCATTCCGTAAATCCACTCCGTTTACCTGAGCAGGTGAGAGAAATATAACACTGCTCAGGCGTGTGAGAATATCCCCCCTCACCTTCACACCCCTTTAACAGTCAGAGGAAGAGGAGGGGGCCGTTCCGCCCTTCAAACCTCTTCCAGTATTCGTTGCACAGTGGGGGTTTAGCGCTGCTGCCTCACAGCGCCAGGGACCCGGGTTCAATCCCCGGCCTCGGGTCACTGTCTGTGTGGAGTCTGCACGTTCTCCCCGTGTCTGCGTGGGTTTCCTCCGGGTGCTCCGGTTTCCTCCCACAGTCCAAAGATGTGCAGGTTGGGTGGATTGGCCGTGCTAAATTGTCCCTTCGTGTCCAAAGATGTGTCGGTTAGGGGGATTGGCCATGCTAAATTGTCCCTTCGTGTCCAAAGATGTGCAGGTTAGGTGGATTGGCCGTGCTAAATTGTCCCTTCGTGTCCAAAGATGTGTAGGTTAGGTGGATTGGCCATGCTAAATTGTCCCTTAGTGTCCAAAGATGTGCAGGTTAGGTGGATTGGCCGTGCTAAATTGTCCCTTAGTGTCCAAAGATGTGTAGGTTAGGTGGATTGGCCATGCTAAACTGCTCCTTAGTGTCCAAAGACGTGCTGGTTAGGGTGCATTGGCCATGCTAAATTCTCCCTCAGTGTTACCCGAACAGGCGCCGGAGTGTGGCGACTAGGGGATTTTCACAGCAACTTCATTGCAGTGTTAATGTCAGCCTTACTTGTGACACTGATAATTAAATAAACTTCAAAACCATTCAATGAGATGATGTTTGTTGTGTATGTTAACACTGTTCTCCCACCCCCACCTCCCTTACTCTTAATCCGTCCCGCTCCCCCTCCCCCTTCCTTCCCTAACGGATGTCGATCAACCTCAGTTAGATTTTTTCACTGGCCCTCCAGCCTCAGTAACTTTACTGGGAGTGGGGTGGAGGGAGGAGGAGGAGTTCCAGATTCCCACTCCCCTCTGGGCGAGGAATTCTTTCCCGACATTCCCCGCTAAACGGCCTGACTGGAATTGGAAGGTTCTGGAAAATCTCAGCGGGTCTGGCAGCGTCTGCGGAGAGAGAATCGAGCCAACGTTTCGAGCCCGGATGACCCTTCGCCAACCCCAGCTGGCGCTCTGAGCGCGGTCCCACCAGACATTCATAGACTCATCGAATCCTACAGTGCAGAAGGAGGCCATTCGGCCCATCGAGCCTGCACCGACCACAAGACCCACCCAGGCCCTATTCCCGTAAACCCACATATTTACTCTACTGGTCCCCCTGACACTAAGGGGCAATTTAGCACGGCCAATGCACCCAACCCGCACATCTTTGCAGTGTGGGAGGAAACCGGAGCACCCGGAGGAAACCCACGCAGACACGGGGAGAACGTGCAAACTCCACACAGACAATGACCCAAGCCGGGAATCGAACCCGGGTCCCTGGCGCTGTGAGGCAGCAGTGCTAACCCACTGTGCCACCGTGCCGCTGGGATTGAACCCGGGTCCCTGGCGCTGTGAGGCCGCAGCGCTAACCCACTGTGCCACCGTGCCGCTGGGATTGAACCCGGGTCCCTGGCGCTGTGAGGCCGCAGCGCTAACCCACTGTGCCACCGTGCCGCTGGGATTGAACCCGGGTCCCTGGCGCTGTGAGGCAGCAGCGCTAACCCACTGTGCCACCGTGCGGGGAATCGAACCCGGGTCCCTGGCGCTGTGAGGCAGCAGCGCTCACCCCCTGTGCCACCGTGCCGCTGGGATTGAACCTGGGTCCCTGGCGCTGTGAGGCAGCAGCGTTAACCCACTGTGCCACCGTGCCGCTGGGATTGAACCCGGGACCCTGGCGCTGTGAGGCAGCAGCGCTAACCCACTGTGCCACCGTGCCGCTGGGATTGAACCCGGGTCCCTGGCGCTGTGAGGCAGCAGCGCTAACCCACTGTGCCACCGTGCCGCTGGGATTGAACCCGGGTCCCTGGCGCTGTGAGGCAGCAGCGCTAACCCACTGTGCCACCGTGCCGCCACCGATGAATATGTGAACAATTAAACCGTTTCTATAATTCACAATGAAATGTTGGGGGCGGTGTATTAAATGGGATTGAATCTTATTCAGGGGGTGACGGGCAGCGAATGAGCCCGGTTTTAATCTTGTGGCCCTCTGGGAAGGAGGAGGGTCGCTCACGCTGCCCACTCACGAGCTCACATCGCCCGCCACTGCAGCGGTTTAAGATGGCAGCTCACCCCCACCTTCCCAAGGGGCAATTAGAGATGGCCTGGCCAGTGACGTCCGCATCCCGTGAATGGATAAAACTGAAGGTGGAGTTGGAACGCGGCCCTCCCATCTTACCGAGAGGATTTGGTCTCCTTTTCTGAGCTCGCCACTGAGGTCTGCTGGGCCTCCAGCCAGGATGAAGGAGATGAAGATTCCTTCTCCATCTTCGCCACCCACGATGTTAAATCCCAGTCCCGTAGATCCCCGATGAATGATGACTCTCCGCGGCTCCCTGCGGGAAAGAATTCAGGGAATGTCAGTCAGAGCAGCGACACAGGGTCTGAGGGTCCATTGGACAACCCAGCGAGACAGAGACTCACACAACAATAAGTAGTCCCACTCAACCAGGTCCTTGTTTATGTCCATCACCGTGTGGGGGAATCACAGACCCCCGTCCCATCACCGTGTGGATCACAGACCCTCCGTCCCGTCACCGTGTGGGGGAATCACAGACCCCCCCGTCCCATCACCGTGTGGGGGAATCACAGACCCCCCCGTCCCATCACCGTGTGGGGGAATCACAGACCCCCCCGTCCCATCACCGTGTGGGGGAATCACAGACCCCCCCCGTCCCATCACCGTGTGGGGAAATCACAGACCCCCCCGTCCCATCACCGTGTGGGGGAACCACAGACCTCCGTCCCATCACCGTGTGGGGGAATCACAGACCCCCCCGTCCCATCACCGTGTGGGGGAATCACAGACCCCCCCGTCCCATCACCGTGTGGGGGAACCACAGACCTCCGTCCCATCACCGTGTGGGGGAATCACAGACCTCCGTCCCATCACCGTGTGGGGGAACCACAGACCTCCGTCCCATCACCGTGTGGGGGAATCACAGACCCCCCGTCCCAACACCGTGTGGGGGAATCACAGACCCCCCGTCCCATCACCGTGTGGGGGAATCACAGACCCCCCGTCACATCACCGTGTGGGGGAATCACAGACCCCCGTCCCATCACCGTGTGGGGGAATCACAGACCCCCCCGTCCCATCACCATGTGGGGGAATCACAGACCCCCGTCCCATCACCGTGTGGGGGAATCACAGACCCCCCGTCCCATCACCATGTGGGGGAATCACAGACCCCCCGTCCCATCACCGTGTGGGGGAATCACAGACCCCCGTCCCATCACCGTGTGGGGGAATCACAGACCCCCGTCCCATCACCGTGTGGGGGAATCACAGACCCCCCGTCCCATCACCATGTGGGGGAATCACAGACCCCCCGTCCCATCACCGTGTGGGGGAATCACAGACCCCCGTCCCATCACCGTGTGGGGGAATCACAGACCCCCGTCCCATCACCATGTGGGGGAATCACAGACCCCCCGTCCCATCACCGTGTGGGGGAATCACAGACCCAGGCTCCTCCAGGATATGGAGAACGGACAGGTATTAGACAGTACCAAAGGGACGCAGCACTCACTGGGACAAAGAACAGACAGAGACTCCAATGAAGGGAAAATCGATTCACCTGGGAATGTCATCCTCTCCCATCAGTCCTTTGGGAATCGGGGAATATCTGCGTGGAGAGGTAGGAGTGAGAGTCTGCGTGTAGTCTGTAGCCAGGTAGTTGGAATGGCCCATCTCACTGTCCAGGTGCTGTGAGTAAGCTGAATAATTCACAACAGTTAGCAGCTCCCACAACAAGCCTGGGAAGCAGGTGTTCACAATTCTAATGGCTTCCCCGCACAACTATTTAAGCTTTAAGTCTCACACGGAAAAATTGAGACACATTAACATGCAAAGGTGTGACAGAAGCATGATCGCAGACTGGGATAAAATGTGGAACATTCCATGACAGGAACGGGAGGAGGCCATTCAGCCTCTCGAACCTGTTCTACCATTCAATCAGATAATGATTGATCTGTAACTTAATCCCATCCACCCTTCCCTAACCCTTAAACCCCTCACCCAAGGAGCATCTAGCAATCTCAGTTTTCAAATTACCAGTTGGAGCACCCCACCCGCCGGTCCGCACGGGGTTAGGTACAGAGTAAAGCTCCCTCTACACTGTCCCCCATCAAACACTCCCAGGACAGGTACAGCACGGGGTTAGATACAGAGTAAAGCTCCCTCTACACTGTCCCCCATCAAACACTCCCAGGACAGGTACAGCACAGGGTTAGATACAGAGTAAAGCTCCCTCTACACTGTCCCCCATCAAACACTCCCAGGACAGGTACAGCACGGGGTTAGATACAGAGTAAAGCTCCCTCTACACTGTCCCCATCAAACACTCCCAGGACAGGTACAGCACAGGGTTAGATACAGAGTAAAGCTCCCTCTACACTGTCCCCCATCAAACACTCCCAGGACAGGTACAGCACGGGGTTAGATACAGAGTAAAGCTCCCTCTACACTGTCCCCATCAAACACTCCCAGGACAGGTACAGCACGGGGTTAGATACAGAGTAAAGCTCCCTCTACACTGTCCCCATCAAACACTCCCAGGACAGGTACAGCACAGGGTTAGATACAGAGTAAAGCTCCCTCTACACTGTCCCCCATCAAACACTCCCAGGACAGGTACAGCACGGGGTTAGATACAGAGTAAAGCTCCCTCTACACTGTCCCCATCAAACACTCCCAGGACAGGTACAGCACGGGGTTAGATACAGAGTAAAGCTCCCTCTACACTGTTCCCATCAAACACTCCCAGGACAGGTACAGCACGGGGTTAGATACAGAGTAAAGCTCCCTCTACACTGTTCCCATCAAACACTCACAGGACAGGTACAGCCCGGAGTTAGATACAGAGTAAAGCTCCCTCTACACTGTTCCCATCAAACACTCCCAGGACAGGTACAGCACGGGGTTAGATACAGAGTAAAGCTCCCTCTACACTGTTCCCATCAAACACTCACAGGACAGGTACAGCCCGGGGTTAGATACAGAGTAAAGCTCCCTGTACACTGTCCCCATCAAACACTCCCTCAATAGAATCTTAGAATCTTAGAAACCCTACAGTGCAGAAAGAGGCCATTCAGCCCATCGAGTCTGCACCGACCACAATCCCACCCAGGCCCTACCCCCATATCCCTACATATTCACCCGCTAATCCCTCTAACCTACACATCTCAGGACACTAAGGGGCAATTTTTAGCATGGCCAATCAACCTAACCCGCACATCTTTGGACTGTGGGAGGAAACTGGAGCACCTGGAGGAAACCCACGCAGACACGAGGAGAATGTGCAAACTCCACACAGACAGTGACCCGAGCCGGGAATCGAACCCAGGTCCCTGGAGCTGTGAAGCAGCAGTGCTAACCCGCTGTGCCACCGTGCCGCCCATATACTGTCCCCATCAAACACTCCTGCATGATGCACAGGGACTTGCGGGAGGGTCTTTGCGAAAGGGAGGGTGAGAGGGGGAGACGGCTTTTCAGATTGCCCTTGGCTTACAGGTGGTGATGTCTGGAGGTGCATATGTGTCGTTGATATAGAGGCTGGTGGGTTTGGCGATCTTCAGATACACAACGTCTGAGGTGTTCTTCAAAGCCGCCACTGCGTCTTCGTGCATGACATCCTCCAGCCCGACGTTATTGACCTGCAGTGGAGAAACAGACCATGAACGCCTGCCAATCCTATCACAGTAAGAAGTCTCACAACACCAGGTTAAAGTCCAATAGGTTTATTTGGTAGCAAAAGTGGCGTTTGCTGCCAAATAAACCTGTTGGACTTTAACCTGGTGTTGTTAAACTTCTTACTGTGTTCACCCCAGTCCAACGCCGGCATCTCCACATCATTCCTGTCAAACACAGGGGGAATTTCTCTATTTTACTGAGGGCACTGTGTGTGTCCTCCCCTGTCCAAATCATAGAATTATAGATTCCAGGATCATAGAATCCCTCCGGTGCAGAAGGAGGCCATTTGGCCCATCGAGTCTGCACTGACCACAATCCCACCCTATCCCTGTAACCCCACATATTTACCCTTTTAATCCCCTAAGGGGCAATTTAGCATGGCCAATCCACCTAATCTACACATCTTTGGACACTAAGGGGCAATTTAGCATGGCCAATCCACCTAATCTGCACATCGTTGGACACTAAGGGACAATTTAGCATGGCCAATCCACCTAATCTGCACATCTTTGGACACTAAGGGGCAATTTAGCATGGCCAATCCACCTAACCTACACATCTTTGGACACTAAGGGGCAATTTAGCATGGCCAATCCACCTAACCGACACATCTTTGGACACTAAGGGACAATTTAGCATGGCCAATCCACCTAACCGACACATCTTTGGACACTAAGGGACAATTTAGCATGGCCAATCCACCTAACCTACACATCTTTGAACACTAAGGGACAATTTAGCACGGCCAATCCACCTAACCTGCACATCTTTGGACACTAAGGGACAATTTAGCATGGCCAGTCCACCTAATCTACACATCTTTGGACACTAAGGGACAATTTAGCATAGCCAATCCCCCTAACCTGCACATCTTTGGACACTAAGGGGCAGTTTAGCACGGCCAATCCACCTAACCTGCACATCTTTGGACACTAAGGGGCCCTTTATCATGGCCAATCCACCTAACCTGCACATCTTTGGACTGTGGGAGGAAACCGGAGCACCCATAGGAAACCCATGCAGACACGGGGAGAATGTGTAAACTCCACACAGTCAGTGACCCAAGCCGGGAATCGAACCCAGGCCCCTGGCGCTGTGAGGCAGCGGTGCTAACCCACTGTGCCACCCTAATCATTGTCATCAATCATTTTTAACACTTAATATCAATGCTTTCTCAGTAAACATTCGGAATATAACCTCTATGTAAACAGTTACTGCCACACAGGCAGATAGAGAGCGGGGGTCACTTTGCAACAAGTGACAAGATGTTTCACAGGAGTGGGGTCAAACAGTATTTGACCCCAAACCACATAAGGTGATGTTCGGACAGGTGACCATAAGCTCAGGTCAAAGAGGTCAGTTTTAAGGAGCGTCTTAAAGGAGGTGAGAGGGAGAGGATGGAGAGGGTTCGGGAGGGAGTTCCACAGCTTAGGGGCCCCCCAGGGAGCTGAAGGCACGGCCGCCAATGGTGGAGCGATGGGAATCGGGGGGGGCGCTCGAGAGGCCGGAATTAGAGGAGCGCAGAGATCTCGGAGGGTGGTAACGGCTAGAGGAGATTACAGAGATCGAGAGAGTTGTAGGGGCTGGGGGAGGTTACAGAGATCAGGAGGGGGTGTCAGGGCTGGAGGAGGTTACAGAGATAGGGAGCGGTGTAGGTGATGGAGGAGGTTACAGAGATAGGGAGGGGGTGTAGGGGCTGGAGGAGGTTACAGAGATAGGGAGGGGGTGTAGGGGCTGGAGGAGGTTACAGAGATCGGGAGGGGGTGTAGGGGGTTGGAGGAGGTTACACAGATAGGGAGGTGGTGTAGGGGGCTGGAGGGGGTTACAGAGATAGGGAGGGGGTGTAGGGGGCTGGAGAAGGTTACAGAGATAGGGAGGGGGTGTAGGGGGTTGGAGGAGATTACACAGATAGGGAGGTGGTGTAGGGGGCTGGAGGGGGTTACACAGATAGGGAGGGGGTGTAGGGGCTGGAGGAGGTTACAGTGATAGGGAGGGGGTGTAGGGGCTGGAGGAGGTTACAGAGATCAGGAGGGGGTGTAGGGGCTGGAGGAGGTTACAGAGATAGGGAGGGGGTGTAGGGGCTGGAGGAGGTTACAGAGATAGGGAGGGGGTGTAGGGGGCTGGAGGAGGTTACAGAGATAGGGAGGGGGTGTAGGGGCTGGAGGAGGTTACAGAGATAGGGAGGGGGTGTAGGGGCTGGAGGAGGTTACAGAGATAGGGAGGAGAATGGGGATGAGAAAAATATCAGCCATGATTGAATGGCGGGGCAGACTCGATGGGCCGAGTGGCCTCATTCTGCTCCGATGTCTTATGGTCTTACGGCAGACCTCAAGTTGACGGAGGGTGGAATGTCGGTCTGGAATGTGTTGAGATAGTGAAGCGTGGATGGAACGATGATGGTTCCAGCGACAGTGCTGTGATGTTATGGAGGTGGAGTTGGATTCGCTGTGGGGTGCGTACGTCCTGAGATGGACATCACAGCGTCAGAGCCAGACTGTCGTAACAGACCCAGTACTCGGGACCGAAGGCAATCAACATTCCCAAGTTTTAGTTGGAGGGAACGTCTTTTCTTTTATCCATTTGTGGGACATGGGCGTCTCTGGCTGGGCCTAGCGTTTACTGCCCGTTCCGAGTTGCCCCTTGAGAAGTTGGTGATGAGCTGCCGCCTTGAGCGGTTGATACAACTAAGTGTCGCTCGGTCATTTCAGAGGGCGGTTCAGAGTCAACCCCATTGGCTGTGGCTCTGGAGTCACATGTAGGCCAGACCGGGTAAGGACGGCAGATTTCCTTCCCTAAAGGAACCAGATGTGTTTTCCCGACAATGGGTCATCAGTAGATTCTTAATTCCAGATATTTTTTATTGAATTCAAATTCCACCGTCTGCCGTGGTGGGATTCGAACCCGGGTCCCCCAGTAACATTAGCTGAGTTTCTGGATTAATGGTCTAGCGATAATACCACTAGGCCATCGCCCCATCCTGCCCTGGGGGTGGGACCAACACGTTCACCATTACCCTGGGACGGCAGGGGGGGGGGTTGGTCAGGTTTTTGTGTTGGGGGAGGTCGAGGGTACACAGTCAGGGACTCACAGCCAGGATCTTGTCTCCGATCTGTAGGCGGCCGTCCTTGTGGGCCGCGCCGCCCTCAATGATCTTGGTGACGTAGATGCTGTTGTCTCCGGGGATGTGCTGGTTTCCAATTCCGCCCGCTATACTGAATCCAAGCCCTGGCGGTGGGAGAGAATTAAACAGGCACGGCATTAGACCGAGTAACCGACTCCCGGGCATGTCTACAAATCCTCAAACTCTTTCAGCAGTGGGGGAGGAGGGGGCTGGAGTAGGGAGGGGGGGGGGGGGGGGGGAGTTGGGTATGGGGTAGGGAGTGGGGGTGGGGATGGGGTACGGAGTGGGGGTGGGGATGGGGTAGGGGGTGGGGGTGGGGTAGGGCGGGGGGGGCGTTGGGGATGGGGTAGGGAGTGGGGGTGGGGGTGGGGTAGGGTGGGGGGGCGTTGGGGATGGGGTAGGGAGTGGGGGTGGGGGTGGGGTAGGACGGGGGCGGGAGGGGGTGGGGAGTGGGTGTAGGAAGTGGGAGGCACGGCGTCCCCTCTGCCACTCCAGTGGCCAGGTGTGCCCGGATTCCGGAGTGTGAATCCAGTCGGCCGTGTTGAAATAAACTCTGACTGTCGACCTAAAGATCGTTGAAGACACAACAAAAGCAAAGCTGACAATAGTCCCAGAACTGAGAGGATCACAGAATCTCTGCAGCGCTGAAGGAGGCCATTCAGCCCATTGAGTCGGCACCGACTCTCCAACAGAGCATCTTCCAGGCCCTATCCCCATAACCCCAAGTATTTACCCTCGATAGTCACTCTGACACTAAGGGGCAATTTAGCACGGCCAATCCCCCCGAACCTACACATCTTTGGACACTGAGGAACAATGAAGGGTAGCACAGTGGGTTCGCACTGCTGCTTCACAGTGCCAGGGACCCGGGTTCAATCCCGGCCTCGGGTGACTGTGTGGAGTCTGCATGTTCTCCCCGTGTCTGCGTGGGTTTCCTCCGGGTGCCTCCAGTTTCCTCCCACAGTCCAAAGATGTGCAGGTTAGGGGGATTGGCCATGATAAATTGCCCCTTAGTATCAGGGGGACTGGCAGGGTAAATGCATGGGGTTACAGGGATAGGGCCTGGGTGGGATGGTGGTCAGTGCAGGCTCGATGGGCCGAATGGCCTCCTTCTGCACTGTAGGGATTCTATGATTTACCATGGCCAATCCCCCTAACCTACACATCTTTGGACATTAAGGGACAATTTAGCACGGCCAATCCCCCTAACCTACACATCTTTGGACACTAAGGGACAATTTAGCACGGCCAATCCCCCTAACCTACACATC
This sequence comes from Mustelus asterias, assembly GCF_964213995.1. Lineage (NCBI taxonomy): Eukaryota > Metazoa > Chordata > Chondrichthyes > Carcharhiniformes > Triakidae > Mustelus > Mustelus asterias. The sequence goes on from NC_135831.1 coordinate 1,006,543, forward strand.
TTTGGACACTAAGGGACACTTTAGCACGGCCAATCCACCTAACCTACACATCTTTGGACACTAAGGGGCAATTTAGCATGGCCAATCTACCGAACCTGCACATCTTTGGACACTAAGGGGCAATTTAGCATGGCCAATCTACCTAACCTGCACATCTTTGGACATTAAGGGACAATTTAGCATGGCCAATCCCCCTAACCTGCACATCTTTGGACACTAAGGGACACTTTAGCACGGCCAATCCACCTAACCTACACATCTTTGGACACTAAGGGGCAATTTAGCATGGCCAATCTACCGAACCTGCACATCTTTGGACACTAAGGGGCAATTTAGCATGGCCAATCTACCTAACCTGCACATCTTTGGACACTAAGGGGCAATTTAGCATGGCCAATCCATCTAACCCACACATCTTTGGAGTGTGGGAGGAAACTGGAGCACCCGGAGGAAACCCACGCAGACACGGGGAGAACGTGCAGACTCCACACAGATGGTGACCTAAGCCGGGAATCGAACCGGGGTCCCTGGCGCTGTGAGGCAGCAGTGTTAACCCACCGTGCCGCCAATCATGGCTGACCGGTGATCTGACTCCAAACACCCCCAAAACCATTGATATCTTTGAATAACAGAAGTCTATTGGTCTCTGATTTAGGATAAATCACCCGAACATCAGTTGTCCTTGGGGGGGGGGGGGGGGGGGGGACGGCGCAGAGGGTACGACCTCTCAGTGGAATGTAAGCGAGCTCTGGGTGAGGGTTTCAGCAATTAAGGTGAATCTAATGATGCCGCCACGGGAGGCAGACGTACTCTCGTTACGGGGCGGGGGTGGGGGAGGGAGGTTTATCGGTGGGGGGGGTGGGGGGTGCGGGGGACACTGTTTCCCCAGAGGACTGCGTTTTGGGGTCAGGAGGCCAGAGTTTTGGAGTTGGGGGCCTGCGTTCTGGAGTTAAGGGGCCCACATGTTGGGACTGCGGGGAGGGGGTGGGTGGGTTGGCTGGGGGGGGGGGGGGATGTGCATCTCGAGTTGGGGGAGCCTGCCTCGCAGGGCCAGGGGCCCGTGTTTTGAGATCGGGGGGGGGGGGCGGTCTGCGTTTGAGATTGGACGGCCTGCGTTTTGAGATCCAGGGTCCGCATTTCAAGATCGGGGACCTGCATTTTGAGCTCTGGGTTCTGTGTTTTGAGATTGGGGGGGTCTGCATTTCAAGTTGGGCAGGGTCTTTGTTTTGAGATCAGGGGGTCTGCATTTTGAGGTCAGGTGGTCTGCGTTTCGAGATCAGGTGGTCTGTGTTTTGAGATCGTGGGGGCTGCGTTTTGAGATCGGATGGTCTGCGTTTTGAGATCGTGGGGGCTGCGTTTTGAGATCAGGTGGTCTGCATTTCAAGATCGGGGGTCTGCGTTTTGCGATCAGGTGGTTCATGTTTCGCGATCAGGGGATTCAGGACGTGCGGTTTCCGAATGGACGAGGGGGGAACCCAGCTGCCCTTCTTTACACTCCTCGCAGAGCCTGGACGTGACTCCGGCCCCTTGAACGGTCAGGGTGACGATTCCCTCGCGGCCGGGCGAAAGACCTCAAGAGTTTCACATCTGGCCAGGGCACGTCGCTCGGTCAACCCTGAGGGCAGGTCACCCCCTCCCCGAGGGCGCGAGGAGAGAGAGAGAGAGAGAGATCCGGCAGGTGGGAGCGTGTGACGGTGGAAATGGAGCCGGGATCCGGGCCGGATCAGGAATTCCGGCCTGTTTGTTCCGTGTGCCCCCCCCCCCCCCCCCCCCCCCCGAGGCCACCGGGGCGAGTCCCGGCCTCCCAGAACGCTGGGTTATTGCTGGAGTGAGTGAGAGAGAGAGAAGGAGTGGGATGTCAGGCTGTGTGTGTGTGTGTGAGTGTGTGAGTCCTCAGTGACACAGCGAGCGCCCTGAACTCACACTTACACAGCCGCTGGCAGCGTTAATTGCTGGTTGGGGAATTTACAATTGCGGCAACAAACTCAACTGAAGGGAGAATGATGCAGCTAATTACGGATAAT
>NC_135831.1:1018566-1066255 GCF_964213995.1 Mustelus asterias
GACTTTTTTCTCTGGAGCGTAGGAGGCTGAAGGGTGACCTTATAGAGGTCTATAAAATAATGAGGGGCACAGATCAGCTAGATAGTATCTTTTCCCAAAGGTCGGGGAGTCTAAAACTAGAGGGCATAGGGTTAAGGGTGAGAGGGGAGAGATACAAAAGGGTCCAGAGGGGCAATTTTTTCACACAGAGGGTGGTGAGTGTCTGGAACGAGCTGCCAGAGGCAGTAGTAGAGGTGGGTACAGTTTTGTCTTTTAAAAAGCATTTAGATAGTTACATGGGTACGATGGGTATAGAGGGATATGGGCCAAATGCGGGCAATTGGAATTAGCTTAGGGGTTTTTTAAAAAAGGGCAGCATGGACAAGTTGGGCCGAAGGGCCTGTTTCCATGTTGTTACCCTCTGTGACTCGATGACGATTACAGATATTCATTAAGGGTTATACATTACTGTGGCTGTTTTGTTTTTGCTTGTAATTGATAAAAGTTCTTGCCCGTTTTCCTACTGTACATGTTAACTATATATTCTTCAATAAACGTTGCTTGGTAAAAGCTCCCTAGTGGGTCACTTGAATCATACCTGAGGTGGAACATCTCATGCTCACCCGAGCCAAATTCAAGAGGCAAAACTTATGACCCAGGTGGGCTCCATAAAACACTTTGGAGTTTCCTACCTGAACCATAACACAACGTACTGGATGCTCGAAGACACAGGGTGGAGGGACGGGTACAGACCGAGTGTGCACGGGTTGTGAGGTGGCGCGGTTCATGACCCAGCATGCTTTGCTCCCTCCGTGCTTTCGAGATAAAAGGGGGGTGAGATTGGACAAGTTGTGGGAAAGAAGGTGCCATCACTTACCCTTTCCAGTGTGATTTCTTCATATTCAATCTCTCCATCAGTGCCATTGATCTGTCACAGAGAAGGAGAGACGGTCACACTCCCAACTCAACAACTCGTGCAGTGAGGAAGGGGCTTCTGACAATTTAACATGACTTTCAGCCGAGCCTGGCATTCCGCAATATTCTACCACACTCACCCTGATGAAGGGGCAGCGCTCCGAAAGCTCGTGCTGTCAAATAAACCTGTTGGACTTTAACCCTGGTGTTGGGAGACTTCTTACTGAGCCGACAACACTGAGAGACTACGAGGCAACTTTTCCATCGCGGTGGCACAGTGGGTTAGCGCTGCTGCCTCACAGCGCCAGGGTCCCGGGTTCAATCCCAGCGGCACGGTGGCACAGTGGGTTAACACTGCTGCCTCACAGCGCCAGGGACCCGGGTTCAATCCCAGCAGCACGGTGGCACAGTGGGTTAACACTGCTGCCTCACAGCGCCAGGGACCCGGGTTCAATCCCAGCAGCACGGTGGCACAGTGGGTTAGCGCTGCTGCCTCACAGCGCCAGGGACCCGGGTTCGATTCCCGGCCTCGGGTCACTGTCTGTGCAGAGTCTGCGCGTTCTCCCCGTGTCTGCGTGGGTTTCCTCCGGGTGCTCCGGTTTCCACCCACAGTCTGAAAGACGTGCGGGTTAGGGTGGATTGGCCGTGCTAAATTCTCCCTCAGTGTTACCCGAGCAGGCACCGGAGTGTGACGACTGGGGGATTCTCACAGTAACTTCATTGCAGTGTTAATGTCAGCCCACTTGTGACACTGATAAATAAACTTTAATATACCCTCAGCACAACATCCTGGAAGTGGTTACAGAGATAGGGGGGGGTGTAGGGGCTGGAGGAGGTTACAGAGATAGGGGGGGTGTAGGGGCTGGAGGAGGTTACAGAGATAGGGAGGGGGTGTAGGGGCTGGAGGAGGTTACAGAGATAGGGAGGGGTGTTGGGGCTGGAGGAGGTTACAGAGATAGGGAGAGGGTGTAGGGGCTGGAGGAGGTTACAGAGATAGGGAGGGGGTGTAGGGGCTGGAGGAGGTTACAGAGATAGGGAGGGGTGTTGGGGCTGGAGGAGATTACAGAGATGAGGAGGAGGGGTGTAGGGGCTGGAGGAGGTTACAGAGATAGGGAGGGGGTGTAGGGGCTGGAGGAGGTTACAGAGATAGGGAGGGGGTGCAGGGGCTGGAAGAGGTTAGAGAGATAGGGAGAGGGTGTAGGGGCTGGAGGTGGTTACAGCGATAGGGAGGGGTGTAGGGGCTGGAGGAGGTTACAGAGATAGGGAGGGGGGTAGGGGCTGGAGGAGGTTACAGAGATAGGGAGGGGGTGTAGAGGCTGGAGGAGGTTAGAGAGAAAAGGGAGAGGGTGTAGGGGCTGGAGGAGGTTACGGAGATAGGGAGGAGTTGTAGGGGCTGGAAGAGGTTACAGAGATAGGGAGGGGGTGTAGGGGGCTGGAGGAGGTTACTGAGATAGGGAGGGGGTGTAGGGGCTGGAGGAGGTTACAGAGATAGGGAAGGGATGTAGAGGCTGGAGGAGGTTAGAGAGATAGGGAGAGGGTGTAGGGGCTGGAGGAGATTACAGAGATGAGGAGGAGGGGTGTAGGGGCTGGAGGAGGTTACAGAGATAGGGAGAGGGTGTAGGGGCTGGAGGAGGTTACAGCGATAGGGAGGGGTGGAGGGGCTGGAGGAGGTTACAGAGATAGGGAGGGGGGTAGGGGCTGGAGGAGGTTACAAAGATAGGGAGGGGGTGTAGGGGCTGGAGGAGATTACAGAGATAGGGAGGGGGTGTAGGGGCTGGAGGAGGTTACAGAGATAGGGAGGGGGTGTAGGGGCTGGAGGAGGTTACAGAGATAGGGAGAGGGTGTAGGGGCTGGAGGAGGTTACAGAGATAGGGAGGGGGTGTAGGGGCTGGAGGAGGTTACAGAGATAGGGAGGGGGTGTAGAGGCTGGGGGACGTTACAGAAATAGGGAGGGGGTGTCGGGGGCTGGAGGAGGTTACAGAGAGAGGGAGGGGGTGTAGGGGCTGGAGGAGGTTACAGAGATAGGGAGGGGGTGGAGGAGGTTACAGAGATAGGGAGGGGGTGTGGAGGCGAGAGGAGGTTACAGAGATAGGGAGGGGTGTAGGGGCTGGAGGAGGTTACAGAGATAGGGAGGGGGTATAGGGGGCTGGAGGAGGTTACAGAGATAGGGAGGAGTGAGATGTTGGAGGGCTTTGGAAACAAGGATGAGAATATTAAAATCGTGGTGTTGCTGAAGTAGGTTGTGCGTGAGCAGATCACCCATCGCCCATCACCCATCGCCCATCGCCCATCACCCATCACCCATCGCCCATCACCCATCGCCCATCGCCCATCACCCATCGCCCATCACCCATCACCCATCACCCATCACCCATCGCCCATCACCCATCACCCATCGCCCATCACCCATCGCCCATCACCCATCGCCTCAACGGAGTTGAAGGTTTATTCTGTGTGTTCGGTCTGTGGATTATATGTAATCGAAGGCACAGAGATCTTAACATCGCCCATCTCTGAATATCCATCCACATCTGTGAACCTTCCCATGCAGTCTGTAACACGGGTGAACCTGACGTGTTTCTGAGCTGAGACATGATTCATATTCCAACACGTGTGTCTTAGAACAGGTAAACGCTCAGGGAGCCGACGCAAAACACGTAGGCACTGGTGGGAGAGAGACTTACGTAAGGTGGAGCATCGAGAGTGTCTGTGTTCACGATCACCGGGGGTGAGTTCGCCTGCGGAGCAGAAAGTGGAGGTCACGTCAGATATTAATCACTGGGCCAAGCCACGAGTATCGGACCTGTGCTGGTCACACATCACAACATCCGACTGGATGGTAACCATGAGAGTGAGAGTTCAGAGGTGGGCGTACGAGGATTCTGGGTCTGTACTCGATGGAGTTCAGAAGGATGAAGAGGGGGGATCTGATTGAAACTTACAGAATACTGTCAGGCCTGGATAGAGTGGACGTGGAGAAGATGTTTCCACTGACAAAGAAAATTCCAGGACAGGAACAGGCCCTTCGGCCCCTCCAAGCCTGCACCGACCATGCTGCCCCCGACTGAACTAAAACCCCCTACCCTTCCGGGAACCATATCCCTCTATTCCCATCCTATTCATGGATTTGTCAAGACGCCCCTTAAAACCCACGACCGTATCCACTTCCACTCCCTCCCCCGGCAACGAGTTCCAGGCACCCACCACCCCCTGTGTAAAAAATCTGCCTCGTACATCTCCTTTAAACCTTGCCCCTCGCACCTTAAACCTGTGCCCCCGAGTAATTGACTCTTCCACCCTGGGAAAAAGCTTCTGACTATCCACTCTGTCCATGCCTCTCATAATCTTGTAGACTTCTATCAGGTCGCCCCTCAACCTCCGTCGTTCCAGTGATAACAAACCAAGTTTCCCCAACCTCTCCCCATATCTAATGCCCTCCATTGGAGAGACCGGGATCCGAGGGCACAGCCTCAGAGTGAAGGGGTCACGGGTTCAACACAGATGTCAGGGGGACGTATTTTACACGGAGGATGGTGGGAGCCTGGAATGCGCTGCCAAGCAAGGTGATTGAGGCGGACACGCTGGGATCGTTTAAGACTTATCTAGATAACCACATGAACAGAGTGGGAATAGAGGGATACAAAAGAATGGTCTAGTTGGGCACATGAGCGGCGCAGGCTTGGAGGGCCGAAGGGCCTGTTCCTGTGCTGTATTGTTCTTTGTTCTTTGAAGGGACGACTCTTTCGAACCGAGATGAGGAGGAATTTCTTCAGCCAGAGGGTGGTGAATCTGTGGAACTCTTTGCCGCAGAAGGCTGTGGAGGCCGGGTCATTGAGTGTCTTTAAGACAGAGATAGATAGGTTCTTGATGGGTAAGGGGATCAAAGGGTGGCACAGCGGGTTAGCACTGCTACCTCACAGCGCCAGGGACCCGGGTTCGATTCCCGGCTTGGGTCACCGTCTGTGCGAAGTCTGCACATTCTCCCCGTGTCTGCGTGGGTTTCCTCCGGGTGCTCCGGTTTCCTCCCACAGTCAGAAAGACGTGCTGGTTAGAGTGCATTGGCCGTGCTAAATTCTCCCTCAGGGTTATGGTGAGCGGGCGGGTAAGTGGAGCTGAGTCCACAAAAAGATCAGCCATGATCTTATTGAATGGCGGAGCAGGCTCGAGGGGCCAGATGGCCTACTCCTGCTCCTAGTTCTTATGTTCTGCACTGCAGGGATTCTATGATGAGTTGAATCAACCCTGTACTGGCCAGACTCAGTGTAACCCGAACAGGCGCCGGAGTGTGGCGACTAAGAGATTTTTCACAGTAACTTCATTGCACTGTTAATGTAAGCCTCACTTGCGACACTAATAAATAAACTTTAACTTCGAATGGGGATGAGAGACATATCAGCCATGATTGAATATGGCGGGGCAGACTCGATGGGCCTATATCTGGGTCTTATGGACAGTACCTGACATCTCGGCGATCGCTCCTGAAGGGATAGCAATGCCCTGGCAAAGTACGGCACGGGAGCGGGAGGGGATTGAGGGCAAAACTGGGGAAAACAGCAACTTGACATCTGTTGTCTTGCCGAGTCTTTCAGCGTTGAAGGCACAGGGGGACTGAACGGCACGGAAACCAGCCAATCAGGAACACCACTCATAGTGAAGGCGGAGTCCACACAATCCTACTCAGCAAGTCTCCAAAAATCCAGGGATGTTTGTCAGAGGAGAGAGTTTTATTTTCTTCTTCTTATGATCAGCGCACATGTTAAATACTGAGTCTGGCCAGTACAGGGTTGATTCAACTCATCATAGAATCCCTGCAGTGCAGAACATAAGAACTAGGAGCAGGAGTAGGCCATCTGGCCCCTCGAGCCTGCTCCGCCATTCAATAAGATCATGGCTGATCTTTCCGTGGACTCAGCTCCACTTACCCGCCTGCTCACCATAACCCTTAATTCCCTTACTGTTCAAAAATCTATCTATCCTTGCCTTAAAAACATTCAATGAGGTAGCCTCACTGGACAGGGAATTCCACAGATTCACAACCCTTTGTGTGAAGAAGTTCCTCCTCAACTCAGTCCTAAATCTGCTTCCCCTTATTTTGAGGCCATGCCCCCTAGTTCTAGTTTCACCCGCCGGTGGAAACAACCTCCCTGCTTCTATCTTATCGATTCCCTTCATAATCTTATATGTTTCTGTAAGCTCTCCCCTCATTCTTCTGAATTCCAATGAGTATAGCCCCAGTCTACCCAGTCTCTCCTCATAAGCCAACCCTCTCAACTCCGGAATCAACCGAGTGAATCTCCTCTGCACCCCCTCCAGTGCCAGTATATCCTTTCTCAAGTAAGGAGACCAAAACTGTACACAGTACTCCAGGTGTGGCCTCACCAGCACCTTACACAGCTGCGACATAACCTCGCTGTTTTTAAACTCCATCCCTCCAGCAATGAAGGACAAAATTCCATTTGCCTTCTTAATTACCTGCTGCACCTGCAAACCAACTCCTTGAGATTCCTGCACAAGGACACCCAGGTCCCTCTGCACAGCAGCATGCTGTAACTTTTTACCATTTAAATAATAGTCCGTTTTGCTGTTATTCCGACCAAAATGGATGATCTCACATTTACCAACATTGTGCTCCATCTGCCAGACCCTCGCCCACTCACTTAGACTGTCTGTATCTATACCGGAGGCCATTCAGCCCATATTCCCTAACTCCTTTCAATACTGCTGCTCTCCTGGTTTTACTGGGATGTGGGCATTGTTGGAAAGACCCACCACTAATTGCCCTTTGAACTGAGTGTCTCGCTCGGCCATTTCAGAGGGGCAGTTAAAGTCAACCACATTGGCTGTGGGGACTGGAGTCACATGTAGGGACTGGAGTCACATGTAGGGACTGGAGTCACATGTAGGGACTGGAGTCACATGTAGGCCATATTTCTTTCCCCAAAGGGACCAGATGTGCTTTTACGACCAACTGATGGGGTGGCACAGTGGGTTAGCACTGCTGCCTCACAGCACCAGGGTCCTGGGTTCGATTCCCAGCTCGGGTCACTGTCTGTGTGGAGTCTGCACCTTCTCCCCATGTCTGCGTGGGTTTCCTCCGGGTGCTCCGGTTTCCTCCCACAGGCCAAAGATGTGTAGGTTAGGGGGATTGGCCATGCTAAATTGCCCCTCAGTGTCCAAAGATGTGTAGGTTAGGTGGATTGGCCGTGCTAAAATTGCCCCTCAGTGTCCAAAGATGTGCAGGTTAGGTGGATTGGCCATGCTAAAATTGCCCCTTAGTGTCCAAAGATGTGTAGGTTAGGTGGATTGGCCATGTTAAATTGCCCCTTAGTGTCCAAAGATGTGCAGGTTAGGTGGATTGGCCATGTTAAATTGCCCCTCAGTGTCCAAAGATGTGTAGGTTAGGTGGATTGGCCATGCTAAATTGCCCCTTAGTGTCCAAAGATGTGTAGGTTAGGTGGATTGGCCATGCTAAATTGCCCCTTAGTGTCCAAAGATGTGTAGGTTAGGTGGATTGGCCATGCTAAATTGCCCCTTAGTGTCCAAAGATGTGCAGGTTAGGTGGATTGGCCATGCTAAATTGCCCCTTAGTGTCCAAAGATGTGTAGGTTAGGGGGATTGGCCATGCTAAATTGACCCTAGTGTCGGGAAGTTAGCAGGGTAAATATGGGGTTACGGGGATAGGGCCTGGGTGAGTTGTGGTCGGTATACGCTCAATGGGCCGAATGGCCTCCTTCTGCATTGTAGGGATTCTATTCTATGATGGTCATCACGGTCACAGAGATTTAGCTTCCAATTTCGGATTTTATTCACTTAAATTCCACCAGCTGCCATGGTGGGATTCGAACCCGCGACCATTAGCCTGGGCCTCTGGGTCACTAGTCCAGTGACTTTACCACCACAACACCGACCAATGGTCTTGTAATGAAGCATCATTGAACCCGTTGTACCTGCAGAGGACCTAATTGTCACCATCCATCTCCCAAGGTCAACCATGGATTTTGACCAAAGACGTGGGCAGAATTCTCCGGCCGCACTCGTCCTAAGATCAGAAAACCCCACCTGAGATCAACGGACCTTTGCATGGTCACTGTCCATGGAAACTTCCGCCCGTACAATCTGACTGTCAGCCTGAAACTGACTCATCAAGGTGCAACAACACATGACCCAAGTTCTTTTGACCTTTGGAACGTTGCAATGTTACATTCCTGGACTCGCGGCATGTCAACACCACAGCAGGACTCCAGGCTGACAACAAATCCTGCCTCAAGTCTCAACCTCTCCTGGAAGCCTGGTTCCTTGGCCAGTAGAGTGGACCAAGTCTCTGCGCGGCAACCTCACTTTGGCTGCATCCTTGCCAACTTTGAAGAAATTCGGCAACTCCTGCTGTCAGTTCGCTGTTACCCAGTTGAACTTTAACCCCTCTGAGGAGGAAACCTCACTCGGTTGTGACATTCACTTGAATTAACATTCTAGAGCGGGATTTTCCAGCCGTGCTCACCTCAAGACCGGAAAACCCCATCCGAGGCCAAGGTCCGTGTACCACCCGCTATGATTCCCGTGGTGGACAAGACGGACAACCTGCGCCCCATCTTTGTTTCCTTGTTGTTCCAAGTTATTGCTAATTTTAAAAAAATTAATTATTGGGACATGGGCACCACTGGCTGGTCAGGATTTATTGCCCATCCCTCGTTGCCCTTGGAGGGCAGTTGAGAGTCAACCCCATTGGCTGTGGCTCTGGAGTCACGTGTAGGCCAGACCGGGTAAGGACGGCAGATTTCCTTCCCTAAAGGAACCAGATGGGTTTTTCCCACAATGGGTCATCAGTAGATTCTTAATTCCAGATATTTTTAATTGAATTCAAATTCCACCATCTGCCGTGGCGGGATTCGAACCCGGGGTCCCCCAGAAACATTAGCTGAGTTTCTGGATTAATAATTTCGCGATAATCCCACTGGCCCATAACCACCTCCCCATATTATGAAACTCTTTTCCTGTCTATCTCCTTCTTGCTTGCGTGCTTGTACAAGTGTGGTTGTGGCAAACATCTCACCAGGTTTGAAATTGTGAATCAAACAAAGCTTCTGATTTAACCGCAGAGAGGGTTTGTTGTGAGTCACTTTCAAATTGACGTTACAAAACAAGGGTTTTGGGAAAACGCCACAGATTATGTCAAGATTTAAAATACTTCGGCTGACAGACAGATGGTGGGAAAATAAAGGAGTTCAGTTTGCTTCCCTTCGCTCTCTGTCACAGCTATCATAGAATCATACAGTGTAGAAGACTCATCGAGTCTGTACCCACACATCAGGAACACCTGAACTCCCACCTAACCCCACTCGCCAGCACTTGGCCCGTAGCCCTGAATGTTACGATGCTCCAAGTGCTCATCCAGGTACTTGTTGAAGGACGTGAGGGATCCCGCCTCCACCACCCTCCCAGGCAGCGCATTCCAGACCCTCACCACCCTCTGGGTTAAAAAGATTTTCCTCACATCCCCCCTAAACCTCCCACCCCCTCACCTTGAACCTATATCCCCTGGTGACTGACCCTTCAACTCAGGGGAACAGCTGCTCCCGATCCACCCTGTCCGTGTTCCCTCATAATCTTGAACACCTCGATCAGGTCACCCCTCAGTCTTCTCTGCTCCAACGAAAACAACCCAAGCCTTACCCAACCTCTCTTCATAACTTAAATGTTCCATCCCAGGCAGCATCCTGGTGAATCTCCTCTGCACTCCCTCCAGTGCAATCACATCCTTCCTATAATGTGGTGACCAGAACTGCACACAGTGCTCCAGCTGTGGCCTCACCAAAGTTCTGGTCAACTCCAGCCTGACCCATAAGATATAGGAGCAGAATTAGGCCACTCGGCCCATCGAGTCTGTTCCGCCATTCAATCATGGCTGATATTTTTCTCATCCCCATTCTCCTGCCTTTTCCCCGTAACCCCTGATCCCCTTATTAATCAAGAACCTATCTATCTCTGTCTCAAAGACACTCAATGACCCGGCCTCCACAGCCTTCTGCGGCAAAGAGTTCCACAGATTCACCACTCTCTGGCTGAAGAAATTCCTCCTCAATCACTCTGACAAGGGCCCTAGTCGAGAGCTTCAAGTATCTAGGAGTCCAGATCACCAACAACCTGTCCTGGTCCCCCCCATGCCGACACTATAGTTAAGAAAGCCCCACCAACGCCTCTACTTTCACAGAAGATTAAAGAAATTTGGCATGTCAGCTACGACTCTCACCAACTTTTACAGATGCCCCATAGAAAGCATTCTTTCTGGTTGTATCACAGCTTGGTATGGGCTCCTGCTCTGCCCAAGACCGCAAGGAACTACAAAAGGTGGTGAATGTAGCCCAATCCATCACGCAAACCAGCCTCCCATCCATTGACTCTGTCTACACTTGCTGCTGCCTCGGGAAAAGCAGCCAGCATAATCAAGGACCCCACGCACCCCGGACATTCTCTCTTCCACCTTCATAGAATCCCTACAGTGCAGAAGGAGGCCATTCAGCCCATCAAGCCTGCACCGACAACAGTCCCACCCAGACCCTATCCCTGCAAAGCTCTGTATTTACCCCACTATTCCCCCTGACACTAAGGGACAATTTAGCATAGCCAATCAACCTAACCCGCACATCTTTGGACTGTGGGAGGAAACCGGAGCACCCGGAGGAAACCCACGCAGACACGGGGAGAACGTGCAAACTCCACACAGACAGTGACCCGAGGGTGGGAATCGAACCTGGGTCCCTGGCGCTGTGAGGCAGCAGTGCTAACCACTGTGCCACCGTGCCGCCCCCGTTGGGAAAAAGATAGAAAAGTCTGAGGTCACGCACCAACCGACTCAAGAACAGCTTCTTCCCTGCTGCTGTCAGACTTTTGAATGGACCTACCTCGCACTAAGTTGATCTTTCTCTACACCCTAGCTATGACTGTAACACTACATTCTGCACCCTCTCCTTTCCTTCTCTATGAACGGTATGCTTTGTCTGTATAGCACGCAAGAAACAATACTTTTCACTGTATCCCAGATCATGTGACAACAATAAATCAAATCTATGTACTTTATGAACGGTATGCTTTCTCTGTATAGCGCGCAAGAAACAATACTTTTCACTGTGTCCCAGTACATGTGACAATAATAAATCAAATCTATGTCCGGGGTGTGTGAGGTCCTTGATTATGCTGGCTGCTTTTCCCCGAGGCAGCGGGAAGTGTAGACAGAGTCAATGGATGGGAGGCTGCTTTGCGTGATGGATTGGGCTACATTCACCACCTTTTGTAGTTCCTTGCGGTCTTGGGCAGAGCAGGAGCCCCAGACCAAGCTGTGATACACCCAGAAAGGATGCTTTCTATGGGGCATCTGTAAAAGTTGGTGAGAGTCGTAGCTGACATGCCAAATTTCCTTAGCCTCCTGAGAAAGTAGAGGTGTTGGTGGGGCTTTCTTAACTATAGTGTCGGCATGGGAGACCAGGACAGGTTGTTGGTGATCTGGACACCTAAATACTTAAAGCTCTCGACCAGAGCCCTTGTCTGAGTGACTGAGGAGAAATTTCTTCAGCCAGAGAGTGGTGAATCTGTGGAACTCTTTGCCGCAGAAGGCTATGGAGGCCGGGTCATTGAGTGTCTTTGAGACAGAGATAGATAGGTTCTTGATTAATAAGGGGATCAGGGGTTATGGGGAAAAGGCAGGAGAATGGGGATGAGAGACAGATCAGCCATGATTGAATGGGGGAGCAGACTCGATGGGCTGAATGGCCTAATTCTGCTCCTGTGTCTTATGGGTCAGGCTGGAGTTGTCCAGAACTTTGGTGAGGCCACAGCTGGAGTACTGTGTGCAGTTTTGGTATGCTTTGTCTGTACAGGGCGCAAGAAACAATACTTTTCACTGTATCCCAATACATGTGACAATAATAAATCAAATCTATGTACTCTATGAACGGTATGCTTTGTCTGTATAGGGCGCAAGAAACAATACTTTTCACTGTATCCCAATACATGTGACAATAATAAATCAAACCTATGTACTCTATGAACGGTATGCTTTGTCTGTATAGGGCGCAAGAAACAATACTTTTCACTGTATCCCAGTACATGTGACAATAATAAATCAAATCTATGTACTCTATGAACGGTATGCTGTCTGTATCATGCTCAAGAAACAATACTTTTCACTGTGTCCCAATACATGTGACAACGGATGGTGATGGGTAGCACGAGGGGACATAGCTTTAAATTGAGGGGTGAGAGATATAGGACAGATGTTAGAGGTAGGTTCTTTACTCAGAGAGTAGTAAGGCCGTGGAATGCCCTGCCTGCAGCAGTGGTGGACTCGTAAACGTTGAGAGCATTCAAATGGTTATTGGATAAACATATGGATGATATTGGAATAGTGTAGATTAGAGGGGCTTTAGATTGGTTCCACTGGTCAGCGCAACATCGAGGGCCAAAGGGCCTGTACTGCGCTGTAATGTTCTACGTTCTATGTTTTAATAATAAATCAAATCTATGTACTCTATGAATGGTATGCTTTGTCTGTATGGTACGCAAGAAACAATACTTTTCACTGTGTCCCAGTACGTGTGACAATAACAAATCAGATCAAAATTCCGTTCCTGAACTCATTTGCGCCCTTCTCGATTAGAATCTTTCGCAGGAGTGTGATGTGGCGAAGTATAACTCAGATATCAGAGGGACGTTTTTTACACAGAGGGTGGTGGGGGCCTGGAATGCGCTGCCAAGTAGGGTGGTGGAGGCAGACATGCTGACATCGTTTAAGACTTACCTGGGTAGTCACATGAGCAGCCTGGGAATGGAGGGATACAAACGGTTGGTCTAGTTGGACCAAGGAGCGGCACAGGCTTGGAGGGCCGAAGGGCCTTGTTTCCTGTGCCGTACTGTTCTTTGGGGACGAGGATTGAACTCACGGCGGGGACCCGCTGACGGCTTGACGCAGCGGGACAGCTCTCAAGACATGATTTAAATTAAAACGAGATGTCTGTGACGGGGCGAATCTCTTTTCTTCGTGGCTTGCTATTCGTCAACGCTTGGCAATTTTCCCCGAAACCGGTTTCTTGCGTGGGCCAAAGATCCAATTTTCTCACAAGTGCCTTGCAAAGAGGGACTGGCTCCTTTAAGATGGAAATAAATTGTCTGCGCATCCCTTGTGTGTTTCTGCATCATCTTCTTCAAGTCTCTCTGTCAATTATTTAAGAAAGCCAGGGGAAACAAAAGTGTTCTCATTCCTCCAGCTGTGGCAGGGTGACTGTGATTGGGAGACTCAGCCGTGTAATATTCTTTACACTGTTATTATTCCGTTCCCACTTTTTAATCAAACACAATTTCAGCTGCGAGTGGAAATTATTACCTGTCAACGTTCAGTGCAGATGCTGCGAAAGTCATTGTTCTCCACTGCGCTCGGATGAGAAATCCCACCCACCCCCAACTCCCCACAAAGACGAGCCATGTTGGAGCATTGAACCTTTCCCAGGGTCTCAGAGGGTCCCTCCATCCGCTTCCTCACTCTCCCGGATCAGGGAGGGGGGGGCTTTCTGTAACCCCTTGGAAGCACATTCCTGGAACCAAGATGGTTCCTCTTGCGCCCTCTCACACTCCTGTGTCTGGAAAGGTCTCTCTAACTCCTCTGTCTCACACGCTCCTGTATCTGGGAGGTCTCTCTAACCCCTTCTCTCTCTATCACATACTCCAGTATCTGGGGAGGTCTCTCTAACCTTCTCTCTCGCTCACACACTCCTGTACCTGGGAGGTCTCTCTAACCCCTCTGTCTCACACACTCCTGTATCTGGGGAGGTCTATCTAACTCCCCCCCTGTCTCACACATTCCTGTATCTGGGGAGGTCTCTCTAACCTTCTCTCTCTCTCACACATTCCTGTATCTGGGGAGTTCTCTCTAACTCCCCCCCCGTCTCACACACTCCTGTATCTGGGGAGGTCTCTCTAACTCCCCCCCCGTCTCACACACTCCTGTATCTGGGGAGGTCTCTCTAACCTTCTCTCTCTCTCACACACTCATGTATCTGGGGAGGTCTCTCTAACCTCCTCTCTCTATCACACACTCCTGTATCTGGGGAGGTCTCTCTAACCCTCTCTCTTTCCCTCACACACTCCTGTATCTGGGGAGGTCTCTCTAACGCTCCCTCTCTCTCACACACTCCTGTATCTGGGGAGGTCTCTCTAACCCTCTCTCTCACACACACCCCTATATCTGGGGAGGTCTCTCGAACCCTCTCTCTCTCTCTCTCACACTCCAGTATCCGGGGAGCTCTCTCTAACCCCCCCTCTCTCTCACACAATCCAGTATCTGGGGAGGTCTCCCTAACCTTCTCTCTCTCTCACACACTCCTGTATCTGGGGAGGTCTCTCTAACCCCCTCTCTCTCACACACTCCAGCATCTGGGGAGATCTCTCTAACCCCCCCTCTCTCACACACACTCCAGTATCTGGGGAGGTCTCTCTAACCCACTCTCTCTCTCTCGCTCACTCTTGTATCTGGGGAGGTCTCTCTAACCTTCTCTCTCACACACTCCTGTATCTGGGGAGGTCTCTCTAATCTTCTCTCTCACACACTCCTGTATCTGGGGAGGTCTCTCTAACCCACTCTCTCTCTCTCACACTCCAGTATCTGGGAGGTCTCTCTAACCCACTCTCTCTCTCTCTCTCACTCCTGTACCTGGGGAGGTCTCTCTAACCTTCTCTCTCACACACTCCTGTGTCTGGGGAGGTCTCTCTAACCCACTCTCTCTCTCTCTCACTCCTGTATCTGGGGAGGTCTCTCTAACCTTCTCTCACACACACTCCAGTATCTGGGGAGTTCTCTCTAACCCCCTCTCTCTCTCACACACTCCAGTATCTGGGAGGTCTCTCTAACCCACTCTCTCTCTCTCTCTCACTCCTGTATCTGGGGAGGTCTCTCTAACCTTCTCTCTCACACACTCCTGTGTCTGAGGAGGTCTCTCTAACCCTCTCTCTCTCTCTCTCACTCCTGTATCTGGGGAGGTCTCTCTAACCTTCTCTCACACACACTCCAGTATCTGGGGAGTTCTCTCTAACCCCCTCTCTCTCTCACACACTCCAGTATCTGGGGAGGTCTCTCTAACCCACTCTCTCTCTCTCTCACTCCTGTATCTGGGGAGGTCTCTCTAACCTTCTCTCTCACACACTCCTGTATCTGGGGAGGTCTCTCTAACCTTCTCTCTCACACACTCCTGTATCTGGGGAGGTCTCTCTAACCCACTCTCTCTCTCTCTCACTCCTGTATCTGGGGAGGTCTCTCTAACCTTCTCTCACACACACTCCAGTATCTGGGGAGTTCTCTCTAACCCCCCCCGTCTCTCACACACTCCTGTATCCGGGGAGATCTCTCTAACCCCCCCCCGTCTCTCACACACTCCAGTATCTGGGGAGCTCTCTCTAACCCCCCCCTCTCTCTCACACACTCCTGTATCCGGGGAGCTCTCTCTAACCCCCCCTCTCTCTCACACACACCCCAGTATCCGGGGAGCTCTCTCTAACCCCCCCCCCCCCGTCTCACACACACCCCAGTATCTGGGGAGTTCTCTCTAACGCCCCCCGATCTCTGTCTCTCACACTCCTGTATCTGGGAAGGTCTCTCTAACCGCACCCCCTCGACCCTCTCACAGACTCCTGTATCTGGTGGGTGGTCTCTGAGGAAGTGCCGCACGGTCAGAGGTGGTCAGATTAGAACCAATCCGCTGGACTGATGCCATGGTCAGCGGGTTGAAGAGGATTCGGGGCTGGGTGTCTGCTCTGAAATGTCCTGAAGGTGATATTTACCCTCAACCAAAAGCGCCAAAAACAGACGATCCGGGGGACATTCTCACGCGTGGGATCTTACTGTGCACACATTGGCTGCTGCTTTTCCCACAAGCGCGACTAGGCTTTCAAAAGTATTCCATTGGTTGGAAAGCCTGTTGAGACGTAGCGAGAGTCAGGATTGAAATGTCCAAAGTCAATCTGATCCCTCCAAGGAGCAAGGTCCGTTTCTGCGTCAGGGGAGCTGGAGATGAATGATTGCCCGCAGAGAAAGTTGTGTCTGCTTCACTGCTCTGGACAATCTACTCAAAGTGACAGGCAGGGTAAGAGTCCTGTTTAACTGACTGAATATCGACAGGAACAGCTGCTAACTCGCTATGGTGGCACAGTGGGTTAACACTGCTGCCTCACAGCGCCAGGGACCCGGGTTCAATCCCAGTGGCACGGTGGCACAGGGGGTTAGCGCTGCTGCCTCACAGCGCCAGGGACCCGGGTTCAATCCCAGTGGCACGGTGGCACAGTGGGTTAGTGCTGCTGCCTCACAGCGCCAGGGACCCGGGTTCAATCCCAGTGGCACGGTGGCACAGTGGGTTAGCACTGCTGCCTCACAGCGCCAGGGACCCGGGTTCAATCCCAGCGGCACGGTGGCACAGTGGGTTAGTGCTGCTGCCTCACAGCGCCAGGGACCCGGGTTCAATCCCAGCGGCACGGTGGCACAGTGGGTTAGCACTGCTGCTTCACAGCGCCAGGGACCCGGGTTCGATTCCCGGCTCGGGTCACCGTCTGTGCGGAGTTTGCACGTTCTCCCCGTGTCTGCGTGGGTTTCCTCCGGGTGCTCCGGTTTCCTCCCACAGTCTGAAAGACGTGCTGGTTAGGGTGCATTGCCTGTGCTAAATTCTCCCTCCAGTGTTACCCGAACAGGAGCCGGAGTGTGGCGACTCGGGGATTTTCACAGTAACTTCAATGCAGTGTTAATGTCAGCCTTACTTGTGACCCTAATAAATAAAGTTTAAACTTTAATCAGAGCCAGGAGGAATCATAAAATCATCATAGAATCCCGACAGTCCAGAAGGAGACCATTCGGCCCATCGAGCCTGCACTGACCACAATCCCGCTCAGGTCCAATTCCCGTAACCCCACATATTTACTCTGTTAGTCCCCCTGACACTAAGGGGCAATTTAGCACGGCCCAATGCACCCTAACCAGTACGTCTTTCGGACTGTGGGAGGAAACCGGAGCACCCGGAGGAAGCCCACGCAGACACGGGGAGAACGTGCAGACTCCGCACAGACAGTGACCCAAGCCGGGAATCGAACCCGGGTCCCTGGTGCTGTGAGGCAGCAGCGCTAACCCACTCTGCCAACGTGCTGCTCTCCCACTGTCCCACCGTGCAGCTCCATCTAACAACACTCAAGAAGCTCGACACCATCCAGGACAAAGCAGCCCCGCTTGATTGGCCCCCCATCCACAAACACCCACTCCCTCCACCACCGACGCTCAGTAGCAGCGTGTGTCCCATCTACAAGATGCACTGCAGCGACTCACCAAGGCTCCTTAGACAGCACCTTCCAAACCCAGAACCTCGACCATCTAGAAGGACAAGGGCAGCAGATACCTGGGAACACCCACCACCTGGAGGTTCCCCTCCAAGCCACTCACCATCCCGACTTGGGAACATATCGGCTGTTCCTTCACTGTCTCTGGATCAAAATCCTGGAATTCCCTCCCTAACAGCACTGTGGGTGTACCTACACCACACGGGACTGCAGCGGCTTCAAAATGGCGGTTCACCCACCACAAAGCGGCGTCGTAGGTGGAGGCTGTGGATAAGAAGGCGTATGGAATACTGGCCTTCATCAATAGAGGAACTGAGTTTAGAAATCGGGAGATAATGCTGCAGCTGTATAGGACCCTGGTCAGACCCCACCTGGAGTACTGTGCCCAGTTCTGGTCGCCTCATTACAGAAAGGATGTGGAAGCCATAGAAAGGGTGCAGAGGAGATTTACAAGGATGTTGCCTGGATTAGGGGCGGCACAGTGGTTAGTACTGCTGCTTCACAGCTCCAGGGACCCGGGTTCGATTCCCGGCTCGGGTCACTGTCTGTGTGGAGTTTGCACATTCTCCTCGTGTCTGTGTGGGTTTCCTCCGAGTGCTCCGGTTTCCTCCCACAGTCCAAAGATGTGCGGGTTAGGTTGATTGGCCATGCTAAAATTGCCCCTTAGTGTCCTGGGATGCGTAGATTAGAGGGATTAGCGGGTAAAATATGTAGGGATATTGGGATAGGGCCTGGGTGGGATTGTGGTTGATAAATCTCCGGGCCCAGATGGGCTACATCCTAGAGTTCTAAAGGAGATAGCTGAAGAAATAGTGGAGGCGTTAGTTATGATCTTTCAAAAGTCACTGGAGTCAGGGAAAGTCCCAGAGGATTGGAAAATCGCTGTTGTAACCCCACTGTTCAAGAAGGGAACAAGAAAAAAGATGGAAAATTATAGGCCAATTAGCCTAACCTCAGTTGTTGGCAAAATTCTAGAATCCATCGTTAAGGATGAGATTTCTAAATTCTTGGAAGTGCAGGGTCGGATTAAGACAAGTCAGCATGGATTTAGTAAGGGGAGGTCGTGCCTGACAAACCTGTTAGAGTTCTTTGAAGAGATAACAAATAGGTTAGACCAAGGAGAGCCAATGGATGTTATCTATCTTGACTTCCAAAAGGCCTTTGACAAGGTGCCTCACGGGAGACTGCTGAGTAAAATAAGGGCCCATGGTATTCGAGGCAAGGTACTAACATGGATTGACGATTGGCTGTCAGACAGAAGGCAGAGAGTTGGGATAAAAGGTTCTTTCTCAGAATGGCAACCGGTGACAAGTGGTGTCCCGCAGGGTTCAGTGTTGGGGCCACAGCTGTTCTCTTTATATATTAACGATCTAGATGACGGGACTGGGGGCATTCTGGCCAAGTTTGCCGATGATACAAAGATAGGTGGAGGGGCAGGTAGTATTGAGGAGGTGGGGAGGCTGCAGAAAGATTTAGACAGTTTAGGAGAGTGGTCCAAGAAGTGGCTGATGAAATTCAACGTGGGCAAGTGCGAGGTCGTACACTTTGGAAAAAAGAATAGAGGCATGGACTATTTTCTAAACGGTGACAAAATTCATAATGCTAAAGTGCAAAGGGACTTGGGAGTCCTAGTCCAGGATTCTCTAAAGGTAAACTTGCAGGTTGAGTCCGTAATTAAGAAAGCAAATGTAATGTTGTCATTTATCTCAAGAGGCTTGGAATACAAAAGCAGGGATGTACTTCTGAGGCTTTATAAAGCACTGGTTAGGCCCCATTTGGAGTACTGTGAGCAATTTTGGGCCCCACACCTCAGGAAGGACATACTGGCACTGGAGCGGGTCCAGCGGAGATTCACACGGATGATCCCAGGAATGGTAGGCCTGACATACGATGAACGTCTGAGGATCGTGGGATTATATTCATTGGAGTTTAGGAGGTTGAGGGGAGATCTGATAGAAACTTACAAGATAATGAACGGCTTAGATAGGATGGACGTAGGGAAGTTGTTTCCATTAACAGGGGAGACTAGGACGCGGGGGCACAGCCTTAGAATAAAAGGGAGTCACTTTAGAACAGAGATGAGGAGAAATTTCTTCAGCCAGAGAGTGGTGGGTCTGTGGAATTCATTGCCACAGAGGGCTGTGGAGGCCGAGACGTTGAGCGTCTTCAAGACAGAAATTGATAAATTCTTGATTTCTCGAGGAATTAAGGGCTATGGGGAGAGAGCGGATAAATGGAGTTGAAATCAACCATGATTGAATGGTGGAGTGGACTCGATGGGCCGAATGGCCTTACTTCCGCTCCTATGTCTTATGGTCTTATGGTCTTATGGTGGTCGGTGCAGAATCGATGGGTCGAATGGCCTCTTTCTGTACTGTAGGGTTTCTAGGATTAGGTGGCATGCCTTATGAGGATAGGTTGAGAGAGCTAGGTCTATTCTCCTTGGAGAGGCGAAGGATGAGAGGTGACCTGATAGAGGTGTATAAGGTGTTGAGAGGTATTGATAGAGTGGATTCTCAGAGGCTTTTACCCAGGGCTGAAATGGTTGCCACGAGAGGCCACAGGTTTAGGGTGCTGGGGAGTAGGTACAGAGGAGATGTTAGGGGTACGTTTTTCACTCAGAGGGTGGTGGGTGCGTGGAATCGGCTGCCGGTAGTGGTGGTGGAGGCGGATTCGATTGGGTCTTTTAAGAGACTTTTGGATCAGTGCATGGAGGTTAGTAAGATAGAGGGTTATAGGTAAGCCTAGTAGGTAGGGACATGTTCGGGGCAACTTGTGGGCCGAAGGGCCTGTTTGTGCTGTAGCTTTTCTATGTTCTATGTTCTCAAGGGTGGGGAATAAATCCTGGACTCGCCAGCGACACACACATCGAGTGACAGAGTTTTAAGAATGAGGAGATATTCAGGATAGATTTTATCCAAAAGTTCAGACAATGAGGTCAGTTTTAAGGAGCGTCTGAAAGGAGAAGAGAGAGAGAGAGAGAGAGAGACAGAGAGAGAGGCAGAAAGAGACAGAGAAAGATGAGAGAGACAGTAGGATGAGAGAGGGAGAGAGAGATGTAGGGTCTGGAGGAGGTTAGAAGAGATAGGGAGGGGGTGTAGGGGCTGGAGGAGGTTACAGAGATAGGGAGGGGTGTAGGGGCTGGAGGAGGTTACAGAGATAGGGAGGGGTGTAGGGGGCTGGAGGAGGTTACAGAGATAGGGAGGGGGTGTAGGGGCTGGAGGAGGTTACAGAGATAGGGAGGGGGTGTAGGGGCTGGAGGAGGTTACAGAGATAGGGAGGGGTGTAGGGGGCTGGAGGAGGTTACAGAGATAGGGAGGGGGTGTAGGGTCTGGAGGAGGTTAGAAGAGATAGGGAGGGGGTGTAGGGGCTGGAGGAGGTTACAGAGATAGGGAGGGGGTGTAAGGGCTGGAGGAGGTTACAGAGATAGGGAGGGGTGTGGGGCTGGAGGAGGTTACAGAGTTAGGGACGGTGCAGGGGAAGAGGAGGTTACAGGCCGGGGGGAGGGGCGGTGGAAGAGGGGGCGGTGACAAGGGGATTGAGGAGGCAATGTGAGAATCGAGGTATTGGCAACCCATATAGATCAGTGAGGGGGGTGGGGCGGAGTTGGGAGGGGGGGGTGGGGGACTGGAGGGTTGGGGGGGGGGGTGGGGGGGTGGAGTTGGCGGGGGGGTGGGGGGTGTTAATGGATAAAATGGTTTCCTCCCCATCCCTAGTTCCAGAACTCAGTGATAGTTTTCACAAGACTTCCTTCAGGGTTTTGAACTCTTGTCTTCCCCGGGTTAAAACCTACCAGCCCCTCCGAATAATAATATAGTTTCCCACCCCCCCGCTCCCCCGCAGTCCAGTATCAACCCCAAATCCGCCTCTTCCAGACACCGCACAGGTACAGCCCCACACTCGGTCCTGCTTCCTTCCAGAACAATCCGTGCCACCCTTTGAAGCTTGCTTCACATTGTGGTCTCCATTCTCCCCCCTAGCTCCCCACGGGAATCTCTGCGGCATCTCAGAGAGAGATTGGAATCTCAGTGCTAATTAGGATTGAATTATGGGCTGTTGTGCGAGTGGGTTGTGTCTCCAGGGACGGAAATCTGCGGTGAAATTCTTTTCAATCTGCATCTCTGCAGGCCGCGGGAGTGAAGGGATGTTAAATCTTCATCCTGCACTTTATTCAAAGCCTGCGTCCCCGAGGAAAGATTAATCTGAAAACCAACTGACCAATTAACCAGCTTTTAGCCACATTGCCTGGGGGATGGATATTGGTCCTCGGACACTATCGGACGGACACTTCCCAGCTCAGGAGCGACAGTGCGGCACTCCCTCAGCACTGACCCTCTGACAGTGCGGCGCTCCCTCAGCACTGACCCTCTGACAGTGCGGCGCTCCCTCAGTACTGACCCTCTGACAGTGCGGCACTCCCTCAGCACTGACCCTCTGACAGTGCGGCACTCCCTCAGCACTGACCCTCTGACAGTGCGGCACTCCCTCAGCACTGACCCTCTGACAGTGCGGCACTCCCTCAGCACTGACCCTCTGACAGTGCGGCACTCCCTCAGCACTGACCCTCTGACAGTGCGGCACTCCCTCAGTACTGACCCTCTGATAGTGCAGCACTCCCTCAGCACTGAACCTCTGACAGTGCGGCACTCCCTCAGCACCGACCCTCTGACAGTGCGGCACTCCCTCAGCACTGACCCTCTGACAGTGCTGCACTCCCTCAGTACTGACCATAAGACCATAAGACCATAAGACATAGGAGCGGAAGTAAGGCCATTCGGCCCATCGAGTCCACTCCACCATTCAATCATGGTTGATTTCAACTCCATTTACCCGCTCTCTCCCCATAGCCCTTAATTCCTCGAGAAATCAAGAATTTATCAATTTCTGTCTTGAAGACGCTCAACGTCTCGGCCTCCACAGCCCTCTGTGGCAATGAATTCCACAGACCCACCACTCTCTGGCTGAAGAAATTTCTCCTCATCTCTGTTCTAAAGTGACTCCCTTTTATTCTAAGGCTGTGCCCCCGCGTCCTAGTCTCCCCTGTTAATGGAAACAACTTCCCTACGTCCATCCTATCTAAGCCGTTCATTATCTTGTAAGTTTCTATCAGATCTCCCCTCAACCTCCTAAACTCCAATGAATATAATCCCACGATCCTCAGACGTTCATCGTATGTCAGGCCTACCATTCCTGGGATCATCCGTGTGAATCTCCGCTGGACCCGCTCCAGTGCCAGTATGTCCTTCCTGAGGTGTGGGGCCCAAAATTGCTCACAGTACTCCAAATGGGGCCTAACCAGTGCTTTATAAAGCCTCAGAAGTACATCCCTGCTTTTGTATTCCAAGCCTCTTGAGATAAATGACAACATTACATTTGCTTTCTTAATTACGGACTCAACCTGCAAGTTTACCTTTAGAGAATCCTGGACTAGGACTCCCAAGTCCCTTTGCACTTTAGCATTATGAATTTTGTCACCGTTTAGAAAATAGTCCATGCCTCTATTCTTTTTTCCAAAGTGTACGACCTCGCACTTGCCCACGTTGAATTTCATCAGCCACTTCTTGGACCACTCTCCTAAACTGTCTAAATCTTTCTGCAGCCTCCCCACCTCCTCAATACTACCTGCCCCTCCACCTATCTTTGTATCATCGGCAAACTTGGCCAGAATGCCCCCAGTCCCGTCATCTAGATCGTTAATATATAAAGAGAACAGCTGTGGCCCCAACACTGAACCCTGCGGGACACCACTTGTCACCGGTTGCCATTCTGAGAAAGAACCTTTTATCCCAACTCTCTGCCTTCTGTCTGACAGCCAATCGTCAATCCATGTTAGTACCTTGCCTCGAATACCATGGGCCCTTATTTTACTCAGCAGTCTCCCGTGAGGCACCTTGTCAAAGGCCTTTTGGAAGTCAAGATAGATAACATCCATTGGCTCTCCTTGGTCTAACCTATTTGTTATCTCTTCAAAGAACTCTAACAGGTTTGTCAGGCACGACCTCCCCTTACTAAATCCATGCTGACTTGTCTTAATCCGACCCTGCACTTCCAAGAATTTAGAAATCTCATCCTTAACGATGGATTCTAGAATTTTGCCAACAACTGAGGTTAGGCTAATTGGCCTATAATTTTCCATCTTTTTTCTTGTTCCCTTCTTGAACAGTGGGGTTACAACAGCGATTTTCCAATCCTCTGGGACTTTCCCTGACTCCAGTGACTTTTGAAAGATCATAACTAACGCCTCCACTATTTCTTCAGCTATCTCCTTTAGAACTCTAGGATGTAGCCCATCTGGGCCCGGAGATTTATCAATTTTCAGACCTTTTAGTTTCTCTAGCACTTTCTCCTTTGTGATGGCAACCATATTCAACTCTGCCCCCTGACTTTCCTGAATTGTTGGGATATTACTCATGTCTTCTACTGTGAAGACTGACGCAAAGTACTTATTAAGTTCCTCAGCTATTTCCTTGTCTCCCATCACTAGATTACCAGCGTCATTTTGGAGCGGCCCAATGTCTACTTTTGCCTCCCGTTTGTTTTTAATGTATTTAAAGAAACTTTTACTATCATTCCTAATGTTACTGGCTAGCCTACCTTCATATTTGATCCTCTCCTTCCTTATTTCTCTCTTGTTATCCTCTGTTTGTTTTTATAGCCTTCCCAATCTTCTGACTTCCCACTACTCTTTGCCACATTATAGGCTCTCTCTTTTGCCTTGATGCATTCCCTGACTTCCTTTGTCAGCCATGGCTGCCTAATCCCCCCTCTGATAACCTTTCTTTTGTTTGGGATGAACCTCTGCACTGTGTCCTCAATTACTCCCAGAAACTCCTGCCATTGCTGTTCTACTGTCTTTCCCATTAGGCTCTGCTTCCAGTCGATTTTTGTCAGTTCCTCCCTCATGCGCCTGTAATTACCTTTATTTAACTGTAGAACCTTCACATCTGATTCTGCCTTCCTTCTTTCAAATTGCAGACTGAATTCTACCATATTATGATCACTGCTTCCTAAGTGTTCCCTTACTTTAAGATCTTTTATCACGTCTGGCTCATTACATAACACTAAGTCCAGAATAGCCTGTTCCCTCTGACCCTCTGACAGTGCGGCACTCCCTCAGCACTGACCCTCTGACAGTGCGGCACTCCCTCAGCATTGACCCTCTGACAGTGCGGCACTCCCTCAGCACTGACCCTCTGACAGTGCGGCACTCCCTCAGCACTGACCCTCTGACAGTGCGGCACTCCCTCAGCACTGACCCTCTGACAGTGCGGCACTCCCTCAGCACTGACCCTCTGACCTTGGGAACCCAATGGACCTTGAGAAGCTGTTGCTGTGTCTACTTCTTTCTAACAACAGAGATCGCGGAGTGGGTGGGGAGGGGGGCGGGCAGACAGATTGTTGTGGCTCTAAAGTCACATGTAGGCCAGACCATGTCAGGGCAGCAGATTTCCCCGTTAAGACACATTAGTAAACCTCGTGGTTCAGACGCGGTAATCTCACGGTCATCATGACTGAGACTGGTGTTTCAATCGCATTTTGTTTTAATTAACTTAATCTAAATTCCCTCAGCAGTTGTTGGGATTAGTGTCTGGATTGGCAGCAGATAGTTCGATTAGCAGTGCAATAGTGCGTGCTAATGGACCCGGAATATAAATCAGTGCACATTAGCTGATGGGAGTACGTTTGGGAGACCTGTCCAAAAAATCTTTCTGACGTTATGCCAAGTACAAATGGAGGAGCGTGAAGTGCCCACACCTCCTGGTGGAGACTGCTCGTTCCCCTCAATCGCAGACACCACTCTGTGTTTCACACAAACACTGGAAAGAACTCCACATGTGTCTACACCTAGGGTGGGATCGAGGTCCCCTGGACAGGTCCTCGTCACCCGACAGCGGACAAAACAACCGCCAACCGCTGATGTTTCACTGGCCCAAGAGCAATCCAAGGATTGTCATAGGACAGTGCAGGAATATCTCCGTAACCTCCTCCAGCCCCTACACCCCCTCGCTATCTCTGTAACCTCCTCCAATCCCTTCACCCCCTCCCTATCTCTGTAACCTCGTCCAGCCCCTACACCCCCTCCCTATCTCTGTAACCTCGTCCAGCCCCTACACCCTGTCCCTATCTCTGTAACCTCCTCCAGCCCCTACACCCTGTCCCTATCTCTGTAACCTCCTCCCGCCCCTACACCCCCTCCCTATCTCTGTAACCTCGTCCAGCCCCGACACCCCCTCCCTATCTCTGTAACCTCGTCCAGCCCCTACACCCCCTCCCTATCTCTGTAACCTCGTCCAGCCCCGACACCCCCTCCCTATCTCTGTAACCTCCTCCAGCCCCCTACACCCCCTCCCTATCTCTGTAACCTCCTCCAGCCCCTACACCCCCTCCCTATCTCTGTAACCTCCTCCAGCCCCCCTACACCCCCTCCCTATCTCTGTAACCTCCTCCAGCCCCTACACCCCCTCCCTATCTCTGTAACCTCCTCCAGCCCCCCTACACCCCCTCCCTATCTCTGTAACCTCGTCCAGCCCCGACACCCCCTCCCTATCTCTGTAACCTCGTCCAGCCCCGACACCCCCTCCCTATCTCTGTAACCTCCTCCTGCCCCTACACCCCCTCCCGATCTCTGTAACCTCCTCCAGCCCCCTACACCCCTCCCTATCTCTGTAACGTCCTGCAGCCCCTACACCCCCTCCCTATCTCTGTAACCTCCTCCAGCCCCTACACCCCCTCCCTATCTCTGTAACCACCTCCAGCCCCTACACCCCCTCCCTATCGCTGTAACCACCTCCAGCTCCTACACCCCCTCCCTATCTCTGTAACCTCCTCCAGCCCCCTACACCTCCCTCCCTATCTCTGTAACCTGCTCCAGCCCCCACACCCCCTCCCTATCTCTGTAACCTCCTCCAGCCCCCTACACCCCCTCCCTATCTCTGTAACCTCCTCCAGCCCCTTACATCCCCTCCCTATCTCTGTAACCTCCTCCAGCCCCCTACACCACCTCCCTATCTCTGTAACCTCCTCCAGCCCCTACAGCCCCTCCCTATCTCTGTAACCTCCTCCAGTCCCTACACCCCCTCTCTATCTCTGTAACCTCCACCAGCCCCTACACCCCCTCCCGATCTCTGTAACCTCCTCCAGCCCCCTACACCCCCTCCCTATCTCTGTAACCTCCTCCAGCCCCTACAACCCCTCCCTATCTCTGTAACCTCCTCCAGCCCCTACACCCCCTCCCTATCTCTGTAACCTCCACCAGCCCCTACACCCCCTCCCGATCTCTGTGACCTCCTCCAGCTCGGTACACCCCCTCCCTTTCTCTGTAACCTCCTCCAGCCCCTACACTCCCTCCCTATCTCTGTAACCTCGTCCAGCCCCTACACCCCCTCCCTATCTCTGTAACCTCCTCCAGCCCCCTACACCCCCTCCCTATCTCTGTAACCTCCTCCAGCCCCCTACACCCCCTCCCTATCTCTGTAACCTCCTCCAGCCCCTACACCCCCTCCCTATCTCTGTAACCTCCTCCAGCCCCCTACACCCCCTCCCTATCTCTGTAACCTCCTCCAGCCCCCTACACCCCTCCCTATCTCTGTAACCTCCTCCAGCCCCCTACACTCCCTATCTCTGTAACCTCCTCCAGCCCCCTACACTCCCTATCTCTGTAACCTCCTCCAGCCCCCTACACCCCCTCCCTATCTCTGTAACCTCCTCCAGCCCCTACACCCCCTCCCTATCTCTGTAACCTCCTCCAGCCCCTACACCCTCTCCCTATCTCTGTAACCTCCTCCAGCCCCCTACACCCCCTCCCTATCTCTGTAACCTCCTCCAGCCCCTACACTCCCTCCCTATCTCTGTAACCTCGTCCAGCCCCTATACCCCCTCCCTACCTCTGTAACCTCCTCCAGCCCCTACACCCCCTCCCTATCTCTGTAACCTCCTCCAGCCCCTACACCCCCTCCCTATCTCTGTAACCTCCTCCAGCCCCTACAACCCCTCCCTATCTCTGTAACCTCCTCCAGCTCCTACACCCCCTCCCTATCTCTGTAACCTCCTCCAGCCCCCTACACCCCTCCCTATCTCTGTAAGCTCCTCCAGCCCCTACACCCCCTCCCTATCTCTGTAACCTCCTCCAGCCCCTACCCCCCCTCCCTATCCCTGTAACCTCCTCCAGCCCTCTACACCCCCTCCCTATCTCTGTAACCTCCACCAGCCCCCTACACCCCCTCCCTATCCCTGTAACCTCCTCCAGCCCCCTACCCCCCCTCCCTATCTCTGTAACCTCCTCCAATCCCTACACCCCCTCCCTATCTCTGTAACCTCGTCCAGCCCCTACACCCCCTCCCTATCTCTGTAACCTCCTCCAGCCCCTACACCCCCTCCCTATCTCTGTAACCTCCTCCAGCCCCCTACACCCCCTCCCTATCTCTGTAACCTCCTCCAGCCCCTACACCCCCTCCCTATCTCTGTAACCTCCTCCAGCCCCCTACACCCCCTCCCTATCTCTGTAACCTCCTCCAGCCCCCTACACCCCTCCCTATCTCTGTAACCTCCTCCAGCCCCCTACACTCCCTATCTCTGTAACCTCCTCCAGCCCCCTACACTCCCTATCTCTGTAACCTCCTCCAGCCCCCTACACCCCCTCCCTATCTCTGTAACCTCCTCCAGCCCCTACACCCTCTCCCTATCTCTGTAACCTCCTCCAGCCCCCACACCCTCTCCCTATCTCTGTAACCTCCTCCAGCCCCCTACACCCCCTCCCTATCTCTGTAACCTCCTCCAGCCCCTACACCCCCTCCCTATCTCTGTAACCTCCTCCAACCCCTCCACCCCCTCCCTATCGCTGTAACCTCCTCCAGCCCCTACACCCCCTCCCTATCTCTGTAACCTCCTCCAGCCCCTACACCCCCTCCCTATCTCTGTAACCTCCTCCAACCCCTCCACCCCCTCCCTATCGCTGTAACCTCCTCCAGCCCCTACCCCCCCCTCCCTATCTCTGTAACCCCCTCCAGCCCCTACACCCCCTCCCTATCTCTGTAACCTCCTCCAGCCCCCTACACCCCCTCCCTATCTCTGTAACCTCCTCCAGCCCCTACCCCCCTCCCTATCCCTGTAACCTCCTCCAGCCCCTACACCCCCTCCCTATCTCTGTAACCTCCTCCAGCCCCTACACCCCTTCCCTATCTCTGTAACCTCCTCCAGCCCCTTACACCCCCTCCCTATCTCTGTAACCCCCTCCAGGCCCTACACCCCCTCCCTATCTCTGTAACCTCCTCCAGCCCCTTACACCCCCTCCCTATCTCTGTAACCCCCTCCAGGCCCTACACCCCCTCCCTATCTCTGTAACCTCCTCCAGGCCCTACACCCCCTCCCTATCTCTGTAACCTCCTCCAGCCCCTACACCCCCTCCC
This sequence comes from Mustelus asterias, assembly GCF_964213995.1. NCBI lineage: Eukaryota > Metazoa > Chordata > Chondrichthyes > Carcharhiniformes > Triakidae > Mustelus > Mustelus asterias. Next base: position 1,047,222 of record NC_135831.1, read on the forward strand.
TATCTCTGTAACCTCCTCCAATCCCTACACCCCCTCCCTATCTCTGTAACCTCCTCCAGCCCCCTACACCCCCTCCCTATCTCTGTAACCTCCTCCAGCCCCTACACCCCCTCCCTATCTCTGTAACCTCCTCGAGCCCCTACACCCTGTCCCTATCTCTGTAACCTCCTCCAGCCCCTACACCCCCTCCCTATCTCTGTAACCTCCTCCAGCCCCTACACCCCCTCCCTATCTCTGTAACCTCCTCCAATCCCTACACCCCCTCCCTATCTCTGTAACCTCCTCCAGCCCCCTACACCCCCTCCCTATCTCTGTAACCTCCTCCAGCCCCTACACCCCCTCCCTATCTCTGTAACCTCCTCGAGCCCCTACACCCCCTCCCTATCTCTGTAACCTCCTCCAGCCCCTACCCCCCCTCCCTATCTCTGTAACCTCCTCCAGCCCCTACACCCCCTCCCTATCTCTGTAACCCCCTCCAGCCACCTACACCCCCTCCCTATCTCTGTAACCTCCTCCAGCCCCGACACCCCCTCCCTATCTCTGTAACCTCCTCCAGCCCCTACACCCCCTCCCTATCTCTGTAACCTCCTCCAACCCCTACACCCCCTCCCTATCTCTGTAACCTCCTCCAACCCCTACCCCCCCTCCCTATCTCTGTAACCTCCTCCAGCCGCTACACCCCCTCCCTATCTCTGTAACCTCCTCCAGCCCCTACCCCCCCTCCCTATCCCTGTAACCTCCTCCAGCCCCCTACACCCCCTCCCTATCTCTGTAACCTCCTCCAATCCCTACACCCCCTCCCTATCTCTGTAACCTCCTCCAGCCCCTACACCCCTTCCCTATCTCCGTAACCTCCTCCAGCCCCTACACCCCCTCCCTATCTCTGTAACCCCCTCCAGCCCCCGACACCCCCTCCCTATCTCTGTAACCTCCTCCAATCCCTACACCCCCTCCCTATCTCTGTAACCTCCTCCAGCCCCTACACCCCCTCCCTATCTCTGTAACCTCCTCCAGCTCCCTACCCCCCCTCCCTATCTCTGTAACCTCCTCCAGCCACTGACACCCCCTCCCTATCTCTGTAACCTCCTCCAGCCCCTACACCCCCTCCCTATCTCTGTAACCTCCTCCAGCCCCTACTCCCCCTCCCTATCTCTGTAACCTTCTCCAGCTCCTACACCCCCTCCCTATCTCTGTAACCTCCTCCAGCCCCTACACCCCCTCCCTATCTCTGTAACCTCCTCCAGCTCCTACACCCCCTCCCTATCTCTGTAACCTCCTCCAGCCCCTACACCCCCTCCCTATCTCTGTAACCTCCTCCAGCCCCTACACCCCCTCCCTATCTCTGTAACCTCCTCCAGCCCCTACACCCCTCCCTATCTCTGTAACCTCCTCCAGCCCCCTACACCCCCTCCCTATCTCTGTAACCTCCTCCAGCCCCCTACACCCCCTCCCTATCTCTGTAACCTCCTCCAGCCCCCTACACCCCCTCCCTCTCTCTGTAACCTGCTCGATTACAGCGTGGAGATACGTTTGCTACAGATTGCGGGGTAGCACTAGGCGGAGGCCTTTCAGCCCATCGAGGCTGTGTATCCAAGTTCAGCTTGGCCAATCCGTGCCACTGCAAGGACCCGCCTGGGCTCCATAAATAACCCTTTCATCACCTTACCCTGTCAAAACAATCTAGCCTTGCCATTTCCGATTTGTCCTGTGCTTCAGACGTTTTACTGGGTGGACGTGGGGGGGGGGAATGGGGAGAGCTCCAGATTCCCACTTCCTTCTGAGTGACAGAGTGCTTCCTGACATTCCCCCCCCTCCCTCCCCCCCCCCTCCCCCCCCCCTTCCCGCCCCCGACCCCCCGCACCATGAGTGGCTTGGCTCGAATCTGAACCTTCCACCCCTCTCCCGCCCCGACCAGGCTTGTCGCTGGCACAGCAGGGGTGAGCACTGCTGCCTCACAGTGCCAGGGACCCGGGTTCCATTCCCGGCTTGGGTCACTGTCTGTGCAGAGTACAAAGAACAAAGAAAATTACAGCACAGGGACAGGCCCTTCGGCCCTCCAAGCCTGCACCGACCATGCTGTCCCCGACTGAACTAAAACCCCCTACCCTTCCGGGGACCATATCCCTCTATTCCCATCCTATTCGTGTATTTGTCAAGACGCCCCTTAAAAGTCACGACCGTATCTGCTTCCACTCCCTCCCCCGGCAGCGAGTTCCAGGCACCCACTACTCTCTGTGTAAAAAATCTGCCTCGTACATCTCCTTTAAACCTTGCCCCTCGCACCTTAAACCTGTGCCCCCGAGTAATTGACTCTTCCACCCTGGGGAAAAAGCTTCTGACTATCCACTCTGTCCATGCCCCTCATAATCTTGTAGACTTCTATCAGGTCTCCCCTCAACCTCCGTCGTTCCAGTGAGAACAAACCAAGTTTCTCCAACCCCTCCCCATAGCTAATGCCCTCCATCGGAGAGACTGGGATCCGTGGGCACAGCCTCAGAGTGAAGGGACGACCCTTTAGAACCGAGATGAGGAGGGATTTCTTCAGCCAAAGGGTGGTGAATCTGTGGAACTCTTTGCCTCAGAGGAGGCCAGGTCACTGAGTGTCTTTAAGACAGAGATAGATAGGTTCTTGGTTGGTAAGGGGATCAAAGGGTGGCACAGCGGGTTAGCACTGCTGCCTCACAGCGCCAAGGGACCTGGGTTCCATTCCCGGTTCAGATCACTGTCTGTGTGGAGTTCACACATTCTCCCCATGTCTGCGTGGGTTTCCTCCGGGTGCTCCGGTTTCCTCCCACAGTCCAAAGATGTGCTGGTTAGGGTGCATTGGGCCGTGCAAAATTTTCCCTGGGTGTGACCCGAACGGGCACCACAGTGTGGCGACTAGGGGAATTTTCACAGTAACTTCATTGCGGTGTTAATGTAAGCCTTACTTGTGACACTAATAAATAAACTTTAAAGAAACCCAAGCCAGGAATCGAACCCGGGTCCTTGGCGCTGTGAGGCAGCAGTGCTAACCACTGTGCCACCGTGTCGCCCAGTGATCCGATCACCAATCTCAGAAACATGCACAAGGAATCTGGTTTAAAGACCCACCTCTAAGTGGCAAGATTCATTCTCTGCCCCAATTATAATCAGAGAATCTTAGACTCCCTGCAGTGCAGAAGGAGCATTGTGTGGAGTTTTGGTCTCCTTTTCTGAGGAAGGATGTTCTTGCTCTGGAGGGAGCGCAGCGAAGGTTTACCCGGCTGATTCCGGGGATGGCGGGACTGACGTATGAGGAGAGATTGACCAGGTTAGGATTGTTTTCACTGGAGTTCAGACGAATGAGGCGGGGGAGATGATACCTGGATAGTCACATGAGCAGCCTGGGAATGGAGGGATACAAACGATTGGTCGAGTGGAGCGGCACAGGCTTGGAGGGCCGAAGGGCCCGTTTCCTGTGCTGTACTGTTCTTTGTTCTAGATCTGAGAGAGACTTATAAAATTCGAACAGGACTGGACAGGGTAGATGCAGGGAGGGTGTTCCCGATAGTGGGGGGAGTCCAGAACCAGGGGTCACAGTCTGAGGATTTGGGGGAGACCATTTAGGACGGAGGTGAGGAGACATTTCTTCACCCGGTGAGCCTGTGGAATTCATTCCCACAGGAAGTAGTTGATACCAAAACATTGAATGTCTTCAAGAGGCGGCTGGATATAGCACTTGGGGGCGAATGGGATCAAAGGTTATGGGGGGAAAGCAGGATGAGGCTATTGAGTTGGATGATCAGCCGTGATGGTGATGACTGGGGGAGCAGGCTCGAAGGGCCGAATGGCCTCTTCCTGCTCCTATCCTCTATGTTTCTATGAGGCCATTCAGTCCATCGAGTCTGCACTGACCACAATCCCCATAACCCCATGCATTTACCCCAGCTCGTCCCCCTGACAGTGAGGGGCAATTTAACGTGGCCACTCCACCCTAACCCGCACATCTTTGGACTGTGGGAGGAAACCGGAGCACCCGGAGGAAACCCACGCAGACACGGGGAGGAACAGCAGACTCCACAGGACAGTGACCCGAGCCGGGAATCGAACCCGGGTCCCTGGCGCTGTGAGGCAGCGGTGTTAACCCACTGTGCTACTGTTGGCAGCCAAGATTCTCCTCCTGTAGTTCAGTGTCATATTTTGCTTCATATTTGCTCCAATGTAGCGCCTTGCAATGTTCTGCAAACCTAAAGGCGCTATATAAATGCATTATGCTGTCGGCCATTCTCCATCACAGGCTGATTCCTGGGGTCTGTCATATGTGGAGAGACTAAGTGGGTTAGGATTATATTCACTGGAGTTTGGAAGAGTGAGAGGGGGAATCTCATAGAAACTTATAAAATTCTAACAGGGTTAGAGAGGGTAGATTCAGAAAGAATGTTCCCGATGATGGGGGAGTCCAGAACTAGGGGTCATAGTTTGAGGAGAAGGGGGTAAACCTTTTAGGACTGAGGTGGGGAGAAATTTCTTCACCCAGAGGGTGGTGAATGTGTGGAATTCACTCCCACAGGAAGTAGTTGAGGCCAAAACGTTGTGTGATTTCAAGAAGAAATTCGATATAGCTCTTGGGGCTAAAGGGATCGAGGGATATGGGGGGGAAGGGGGGGAATCAGGATATTGAATTTGATGATCAGCCGTGAATTCATAATGAATGGGTCGAAGGGCTGAATGGCCTCCTCCTCCTTCTAGTTTCTATGTTAAAGCAACTCAAGGATGGAACAGTTAACTCGCTCCCTGGTTAACAGTGCATCTTGTTATATACAGTAACTGCCAGTAAGTGGATGATGTGATAATTGGACCAACAGTTAGTCGACTGCTGTGATAAACTGCTCCCCCATCCCTCCCCCCGCCTGAATGTGGCCTGGGATGTAACACACGCATCTCTGAGTCAGAAGGTCGTGCGTCTGAGTCGCACACCAGAGACTCGAGCACTAAATCCAGTTGAGGCTGACAGTGCAGTGCTGAGGGAGTGCCGCACTGTCAGAGGGTCAGTACTGAGGGAGTGCCGCACTGTCAGAGGGTCAGTGCTGAGGGAGTGCCGCACTGTCAGAGGGTCAGTACTGAGATAGTGCCGCACTGTCAGAGGGTCAGTGCTGAGGGAGTGCCGCACTGTCAGAGGGTCAGTGCTGAGGGAGTGCCGCACTGTCAGAGGGTCAGTGCTGAGGGAGTGTCGCACTGTCAGAGGGTCAGTGCTGAGGGAGTGCCGCACTGTCAGAGGGTCAGCGCTGAGGGAGTGCCACACTGTCAGAGGGTCAGTGCTGAGGGAATGCCGCTCTGTCAGAGGGTCAGTGCTGAGGGACTGCCGCACTGTCAGAGGGTCAGTACTGAGAGAATGCCGCACTGTCAGAGGGTCAGTGCTGAGGGAGTGCCGCACTGTCAGAGGGTCAGTGCTGAGGGAGTGCCGCACTGTCAGAGGGTCAGTGCTGAGGGAGTGCCGCACTGTCAGAGGGTCAGTGCTGAGGGAGTGCCGCACTGTCAGAGGGTCAGTGCTGAGGGAGTGCCGCACTGTCAGAGGGTCAGTGCTGAGGGAGTGCCGCACTGTCAGAGGGTCAGTACTGAGGGAATGCCGCACTGTCAGAGGGTCAGTACTGAGAGAGTGCTTCACTGTCAGAGGGTCAGTACTGAGGGAGTGCCGCACTGTCAGAGGGTCAGTGCTGAGCGAGTGCCGCAGTGTCAGAGGGTCAGTACTGAGGGAGCGCCGCACTGTCAGAGGGTCAGTGCTGAGGGAGTGCCGCACTGTCAGAGGGTCAGTGCTGACGGAGTGCCGCATTGTCAGAGGGTCAGTGCTGAGGGAGGAAAGATACTCTTTCTGGGATCTTGCTGACATAACAGTCATGGAGTAACTCGTTACAGGTGCTTCAGGATAGCAAATTCTTCTGTAAAAGTCATTCTTGATACAGTGGAGAACATGCCCCTGTCTACATGAAGTAGAAAGGGTCGAGAGCTTCAAGTTTTTAGGTGTCCAGATCACCAACAACCTGTCCTGGTCCCCCCCATGCCGACACTATAGTTAAGAAAGCCCCACCAACGCCTCTACTTTCTCAGAAGACTAAGGAAATTTGGCATGTCAGCTACGACTCTCACCAACTTTTACAGATGCACCATAGAAAGCATTCTTTCTGGTTGTACCACAGCTTGGTATGGGCTCCTGCTCTGCCCAAGACCGCAAGGAACTACAAAAGGTCGTGAATGTAGCCCAGTCCATCACGCAAACCAGCCTCCCATCCATTGACTCTGTCTACACTTCCTGCTGCCTCGGGAAAAGCAGCCAGCATAATCAAGGACCCCACGCACCCCGGACATTCTCTCTTCCACCTTCTTCCTTTGGGAAAAAGATACAAAAGTCTGAGGTCACGTACCGACCGACTCAAGAACAGCTTCTTCCCTGCTGCCGTCAGACTTTTGAATGGACCTACCTCGCATTAAGTTGATCTTTCTCTACACCCTAGCTATGACTGGAACACTACATTCTGCACTCTCTCCTTTCCTTCTCTATGAACGGTATGCCTTGTCTGTACAGCGTGTAAGAAACAATACTTTTCACTGTATCCCAGTACACGTGACAATAATAAATCAAATCTAATCAAAGTCTCGGCGCTGTGTGAAGAGGAGGCAGGTTCTCGAGTCCAAACCACAGAATTTAGAGAAACCTAATCCGTACACGGAGATTCTCAGAGATACACAACGTCCCCAGCTCACTGTCTTCCAAAGGACATTTCACTGTTTCATTGTTAACCCTCCTGACTGAGGCTGAGATCAGCGTTCCTGCACTGTGACTAATATTAATTAGCAGATGCACAAATACACACACACACAGAGACACACACTCTCACTCTCACACACTCTCACTCTCACACACACACTCTCTCACACACACACTCTCTCACTCACACACTCTCTCACACACACACTCTCTCACACACACACTCTCTCACACACACACTCTCTCACACACACCATTCATACAATCAGACAGATACACTCAGACACAGGCACACACAATGACAGAAACACAGTTAGATACAGACTCACACACAGCCAATTGCAATCAGACAACAGTTTTTTTTTAGAAACCCTACAGTGCAGAAGGAGGCCATTCGGCCCATCGAGTCTACACCGACCACAATCCCACCCAGGCCCTACCCCCACATATTTTACCCGCTAATCCCTCTAACCTACGCATCCCAGGACTCTAAGGGGCAATTTTTTTTAACCTGACCAATCAACCTAACCCGCACATCTTTGGACTGTGGGAGGAAACCGGAGCACCCGGAGGAAACCCACGCAGACACGAGGAGAATGTGCAAACTCCACACAGACAGTGACCCGAGCCGGGAATCGAACCCGGGACCCTGGAGCTGTGAGGCAGCAGCGCTAACCCACTGTGCTACCGTGCCGCCCCTGTGAAAACAATCCTAACCCGGTCAACCTCTCGTAATGGCAGCTCGTGCTAGTTTCTGTTGGCTGACTCAGTTGGCCTGGGCTTGGGCCCCTCACACGGTTCAAAGTTCCCTCTGCCGTGAACCCTCGACATCACCTCAGCGACGGCGCTCTGGAGCATATCCTCGGAGCGAAAAAGCAAAAGGCGGAGGTTGTTTTTTTAAAAAATAGCCCCACCTCAGGAGGCCATCAGGATGGCCGCCCGGCTCACTGGAGCTGCCAGCTTAAACTAGCTCAGAGTCAGAATTCCCCGCGGCCACGACCTTCCGCACACTTCCCACTGGGAATTGCCAATCACAGCGCCCCGGGGAGGAGGTCTCAGTGGAACAAGAGACATTCTCACAGCCAGAGCGCTCCGTGCCCACAAACGCAGCTCTGACCTTAATTAGACAGGAGACAATCCGCACAGACTTGCTCATCCGCTTCCACCTTCCAGGGAGTTTGTACCATCGCTGCGTCCAAGTTAGCTCTCAGCAAACGGCTCAGGCCAATTTGCATTTGCACAGCACCCAACACGCAATAGAAACGTCCCAAGGTTCAAAGGAGCATAGAGAGAGAGAGAGAGAGAGAGAGAGAGGGGGGGGGGGGGGTGGAGAAGATTAGGGAGGGAATTCCAGAGTTTAGGAACCTCCCCCCCGCCGCCCTCCCCAGGGCAGCTGAAGGCACGGTCGCCAATGGTAGAACGATGGGAATCGGGAGATGCCATTCAAGTGGGCAGAATTGGAGGAGCGCCGAGATCTCGGGGGGTTGCAGGGGCTAGAGGAGGTTACATTGATAGGGAGAGGGTGTAGGGGGCTGGAGAGGGTTACAGAGATAGGGAGGGGGTGTAGGGGGCTGGAGGAGGTTACATTGATAGGGAGGGGGTGTAGGGGCTGGAGGAGGTTACAGAGATAGGGAGGGGTGTAGCGGCTGGAGGAGGTTCCAGAGATAGGGAGGGAGTGCAGGGGGCTGGAGGAGGTTACAGAGATAGGGAGGGGGTGTAGGGGGCTGGAGGAGGTTACAGAGATAGGGAGGGGGTGTAGGGGCTGGAGGAGGTTACAGAGATAGGGAGGGGGTGTAGGGGGCTGGAGGAGGTTACATTGATAGGGAGGGGGTGTAGGGGCTGGAGAGGGTTACAGAGATAGGGAGGGGGTGTAGGGGCTGGAGGAGATTACAGAGATAGGGAGGGGTGTAGGGACTGGAGGAGGTTACAGAGATAGGGAGGGGGTGTAGGGGCTGGAGGAAGTTACAGAGATAGGGTGGGGTGTAGGGGCTGGAGGAGGTTACAGAGATAGGGAGGGGGTGTAGGGGCTGGAGAGGGTGACAGAAATAGGGAGGGGTGGTAGGGGCTGGAGGAGGTTACAGAGATAGGGAGGGGGTGTAGGGGCTGGAGAGGGTTACACAGATAGGGAGGGCATGTCGGGAACTGGAGGGGGTTACAGAGATAGGGAGGGGGTGTAGGGGCTGGAGAGGGTTACACAGATAGGGAGGGCATGTCGGGAACTGGAGGGGGTTACAGAGATAGGGAGGGGTGTAGGGGCTGGGGTGGTTACAGAGATAGGGAGGGGTGTAGGGGCTGGAGGAGGTTACAGAGATAGGGAGGGGTGTAGCGGCTGGAGGAGGTTCCAGAGATAGGGAGGGAGTGTAGGGGGCTGGAGGAGGTTACAGAGATAGGGAGGGGGTGTAGGGGGCTGGAGGAGGTTACATTGATAGGGAGGGGGTGTAGGGGCTGGAGAGGGTTACAGAGATAGGGAGCGGGTGTAGGGGCTGGAGGTGGTTACAGAGATAGGGAGGGGTGTAGGGACTGGAGGAGGTTACAGAGATAGGGAGGGGGTGTAGGGGCTGGAGGAAGTTACAGAGATAGGGTGGGGTGTAGGGGCTGGAGGAGGTTACAGAGATAGGGAGCGGTGTTGGGGCTGGAGAGGGTTACAGAGATAGGGAGGGCATATAGGGGACTGGAGGAGGTTACAGAGATAGGGAGAGGGTGTAGGGGCTGGAGGAGGTTACAGAGATAGGGAGGGGGTGTAGGGGTTGGCGGAGGTTACAGAGATAGGGAGAGGGTGTAGGGGCTGGAGGAGGTTACAGAGATAGGGAGAGGGTGTAGGGGCTGGAGGAGGTTACAGAGATAGGGAGGGGGTGTAGGGGTTGGAGGAGGTTACAGAGATAGGGAGAGGGTGTAGGGGCTGGAGGAGGTTACAGAGATAGGGACAAACTCAGACATACAAACTCAGGCCAAATGGTGAGCATTAGGACGGCCTCAACCGGGATCTTGGGTTCATGTCACACTATCTGTAACCCCCCACCATTTGGCCTGGGTTTGCAAAATCCTACTAACTGTCCTGGCTTGAGAAACTCACACCTCTTCAACCTGTGATTATCCCTCTCTCCACTCGCACTGTCTGTACCTGTAGAGACCTGATTACCTGTAAAGGCTCGCATTCCAATCATTATAAAGTGATTGTGTCTTGGCCGCTATACGCAGTGTTCATTATCGTGCGATTGTGTCTTGGCCGCTATACGCAGTGTTCATTATCGTGCGATTGTGTCTTGGCCTATATACGCAGTGTTCATTATCGTGCGATTGTGTCTCTGTCTATATATGCCGTTTTTGTGAAACCCACCTCTCCACTCACCTGATGAAGGAGCAGCGCCCCGAAAGCTCGTGATTCCAAATAAACCTTCTACAAGACCCTGAGGGGACTTGCCAGGTTGAATGTTGAAAGGCTATTGGCCCTGTGTGGGAGGGATTAAAATTAGGGGACACAGTTTAAAATAACAGGTCTCCCATTTGACATGGAGATGAGGGGAAATATTTGCTCTCAGAGGTTAGGGGGGGTTAGTCAGAGGAACTGTCTTCCCCAGAAGAGGCTGGGTCATTGAATATTTTATAGACAGAGTTCGAGAGATTCCTGATTGATAAGGAAGTCAGTGCTATGGGTGTGTGTGTGGGGGTGGGGAGGGGGGGGGGGGGCAGGGGGCGGGCGGTGGCGGAGCTGGGGTAGTCAGGAAAGTGGGGTTGAGGCCGCAATCAGATGGAGGGAACTCAAAGCACCGAATGGCCGAACTCCCGCCCCTAATTTGCACGTTCATCGGTAAGATAGCGAGAAAAGTAAAAGATAGTATTGAGTAACAGAGAAGGGGCTAAAGCAAGGAAGTCAGAACTGGAGAGAGAGAGAGAGAGGGAGAGATAGAGATAGAGTGAGAGAGAAAGAGAGAGAGGGAGGGTGGGAGAGAATGAAAGACAGAGAGAGAGAGATTGAGAGAGAAAGAGACAGAGAGACGGGCAGACAGACAGAGAGTGACAGAGAGGGTGACAGAGAAAGAGTGAGAGAGAGAGAGAGAGAGAGAGGGGTATGCACAAAGAGAGAGAGAGAGTGAGAGAGAGAGACAGAGCGAGAGAGAGAGAGAGAGAGAGACAGAGAGAGAGAGACGGAGAGAGAGAGAGAGGGAGAGCAGATTGAGAACTTGAAATAGAATGAGTGAGAAAGGAGGAGGGAGGGAGAGAGAGGGAAAGAGAGGATGACAGCGATGGAGCCAGAAAGACGGGAAGAAGTGAGGATGAAGAGATGGAAGATGAGAGAGAGGGATTACAGGATGGGGTGAATGGAAGAAGTCTTTGGATACTCAATGGAGGTGGGGGAATCTGACATCCTGCACTCCCCGGGTCGGGGGAGCTGGGGGCTTGCGAATGTCGAGGGGGCTTCACCCCAACGGCAATCAATGCTTTGGGAAAAGGAGAGGAAACTGGAGCGCCGCATCTCGAAAACAAGGAGAGGAAACTGGAATCTCAATCCTGTTCTTGAACACTAATTTCTGAATGAAGCGTCACTGGGAAGTGTCCCTGGGAGCTAATTTCAACTGTTGATGGGCCAGTCAAAACATTAGCATAACATTAAAAAAAAATTGATTCAACTCCTCCGACGCAGACTGTAAATTCTGTATTCTTTAAAGAGCGATCTCCAAGGCAACCGTCTCCATGGTTACTACATGGAAACCACTAAAAGTGCCACGGGGGAGAGGGATTGTTTGACAGGATGGATAACGGGATTAAGAGTCTTGAATCTGTGGCGGTAATTACCATTTCAACTAAATAATGATCAGGTCTTCTTCACTTGGCGAGGTAGCCAAGGCAGTGGACGCAATTTGGTCCCTGAGTCATGGCAGCCATTTTGTCACCGGGGCAGAGAAAGGCCATTCGGACCACCTGCTCCACGCCGGTGTTTCTGAGCCACACGTGCCTCCTCCTCCCCTCCTCCCCTCTCTATCTCACCCCATCAGAGTGTATCCTCCTGTCCCATTCTCGCCTAGTCCAGGCCTCCCCTGTGAGTGGAGACATTTTCACCACGACACCTACTCTGCAAAACCCTTGCAGAATCTTCACATCTACATCAACGGGGACGAAGTAGAAATGGTCGAAAGCTTCAAGTTTTTTAGGTGTCCAGATCACCAACGACCTGTCCTGGTCCCTCCCCATGCCGACACTAAAGTTAAGAAAGCCCCACCAATGCCTCTACTTTCTCAGAAGACTAAGGAAATTTGGCATGTCAGCTACGACTCTCGCCAACTTTTACAGATGCACCATAGAAAGCATTCTTTCTGGTTGTATCACAGCTTGGTCTGGGGCTCCTGCTCTGCCCAAGACCGCAAGGAACTACAAAAGGATCGTGAATGTAGCCCAATCCATCACGCAAACCAGCCTCCCATCCATTGACTCTGTCTACACTTCCCGCTGCCTCGGGAAAAGCAGCCAGTATAATTAAGGACCCCCACGCACCCCGGACATTCTCTCTTCCACCATCTTCCGTCGGGAAAAAGGTACAAAAGTCTGAGGTCACGGACCAACCGACTCAAGAACAACTTCTTTCCTGCTGCCATCAGACTTTTGAATGGACCTACCTCGCATTAAGTTGATCTTTCTCTACACCCTAGCTATGACTGTAACACTACATTCTGCACTCTCTCCTTTCCTTCTCTATGAACGGTATGCTTTGTCTGTATAGCGCGCAAGAAACAATACTTTGCTAGCGGTATTATCATGAGACTATTTATTAATCCAGAAACTCAGCTAATGCTCTGGGGGACCCGGGTTCGAATCCCCGCCACGGCAGACGGTGGAATTTGAATTCAATAAAAAAAATCTGGAATTAAGAATCTACTGATGGCCCTTTGTCGATTGTCGGAAAAACCCATCTGGTTCCCTTTAGGGAAGGAAATCTGACACAGCGGTTAGCACTGCTGCCTCACAGCGCCAGGGACCCGGGTTCAATCCCAGTGGCACGGTGGCACAGTGGGTTAGCGCTGCTGCCTCACAGCGCCAGGGACCCGGGTTTAATCCCAGTGGCACGGTGGCACAGTGGGTTAGCGCTGCTGCCTCACAGCGCCAGGGACCCGGGTTAGATTCCCGGCTTGGGGCACTGTCTGCGCGGAGTCTGCACGTTCTCCCCGTGTCTGCGTGGGTTTCCTCCGGGTGCTCCGGTTTCCTCCCACAGTCTGAAAGACGTGTTGGTTAGGGTGCATTGACCCGAACGGGCGCCGGAGAGTAGCGACTGGGGGAATTTCACAGTAACTTCATTGCAGTGTTAATGTCAGCCTTACTTGTGACTAATAAATAAAATTACTTCAACTTTAAATCTGCCGTCCTGACTCCGGTCTGGCCTACATGTGACTCCAGACGCACAGCAATGTGGTTGACTCTCAACTGCCCTCCAAGGGCAACTAGGGATGGGCAGTGAATGCTGACCCAGCCCAGCGACGCCCGTGTCCCAGGAATTAATAAATTAAAAGATATTCATTGGGAGTTGGCTGAAGGCCAGAATGGGAGTGAGGGGAATGAAATGAATTCCCTGTGATTTCCCCTCTCTTTCCTATGGAGTGATGTTTATCAGGATCTGTTTTAACTCCCTTTAAGGAATCTCATGCATTGCTAACTGTGCAAAGCCAGGCTAAACCCGTACAGACTTCCCTGTTTATCCCTGACACTGTCCGAGTGAGGGTGCATCCATCTCCGGGTGCTGAAGGGCGGTGGATTCCACCAACACTTAAACAACAGTTAAGAAACTCAAACAACAGTTAAGAAAGCAGCCAGCATAATCAAGGACCCCCACACACCCCGGACATTCTCTCTTCCACCTTCTTCCGTCGGGGAAAAAGATACAAAAGTCTGAGGTCACGTACCGACCGACTCAAGAACAGCTTCTTCCCTGCTGCTGTCAGACTTTTGAATGGACCTACCTCGCATTAAGTTGATTTTTCCCTGCACCCGAGCTATGACTGTAACACTACATTCTGCTCCCTCTCCATTCCTTCTCTATGAACGGTATGCTCTGTCTGTATAGCGCGCAAGAAACAATACTTTTCACTGTGTCCCAGTACATGTGACAATAATAAATCAAATCTATGTACTCTATGAACGGTATGCTTTGTCTGTATAGCGCGCAAGAAACAATTCTTTTTACTGTGTCCCAGTACAGGGAAAATAATAAATCAAATCTATGTAAACATAGAACAGAAACATAGAACAGTACAGCACAGAACAGGCCCTTCGGCCCACGATGTTGTGCCGAGCTTTATCTGAAACCAAGATCAAGCTATCCCACTCCCTATCATCCTGGTGTGCTCCATGTGCCTATCCAATAACCGCTTAAATGTTCCTAAAGTGTCTGACTCCACTATCACTGCAGGCAGTCCATTCCACACCCCAACCACTCTCTGCGTAAAGAACCTACCTCTGATATCCTTCCTATATCTCCCACCATGAACCCTATAGTTATGCCCCCTTGTAACAGCTACATCCACCCGAGGAAATAGTCTTTGAACGTTCACTCTATCTATCCCCTTCATCATTTTATAAACCTCTATTAAGTCTCCCCTCAGCCTCCTCCGCTCCAGAGAAAACAGCCCTAGCTCCCTCAACCTTTCCTCATAAGACCTACCCTCCAAACCAGGCAGCATCCTGGTAAATCTCCTCTGCACTCTTTCCAGCGCTTCCACATCCTTCTTATAGTGAGGTGACCAGAACTGCACACAATATTCTAAATGTGGTCTCACCAAGGTCCTGTACAGTTGCAGCATAACCCCACGGCTCTTAAACTCCAACACCCTGTTAATAAAAGCTAACACACTATAGGCCTTCTTCACAGCTCTATCCACTTGAGAGGCAACCTTTAGAGATCTGTGGATATGGACCCCAAGATCTCTCTGTTCCTCCACAGTCTTCAGAACCCTACCTTTGACCCTGTAAACCACATTTAAATTTGTCCTACCAAAATGAATCACCTCACATTTATCAGGGTTAAACTCCATTTGCCATTTTTCAGCCCAGCTTTGCATCCTATCTATGTCTCTTTGCAGCCTACAACAGCCCTCCACCTCATCCACTACTCCACCAATCTTGGTGTCATCATCAAATTTACTGATCCACCCTTCAGCCCCCTCCTCCAAGTCATGAATAAAAATCACAAAGAGCAGAGGACCAAGCACAGTGCCGTACTGTCAGAGGGTCAGTACTGAGGGAGTGCCGCACTGTCAGAGGGTCAGTGCTGAGGGAGTGCTGCACTGTCAGAGGGTCAGTGCTGAGGAAGTGCCGCACTGTCAGAGGGTCAGTGCTGAGGGAGTGCCGCACTGTCAGAGGGTCAGTGCTGAGGGAGTGCCGCGCTGTCAGAGGGTCAGTGCTGAGGGAGTGCCGCACTGTTAGTGGGTCAGTGCTGAGGGAGTGCCGCACTGTCAGAGGGTCAGTGCCGAGGGAGTGCCGCACTGTCAGAGGGTCAGTACTGAGGGAGTGCTGCATTGTCAGAGGGTCAGTGCTGAGGGAGTGCCGCACTGTCAATGGGTCAGTGCCGAGGGAGCGCCGCACTGTCAGAGGGCCAGTGCCGAGGGAGTGCCGCACTGTCACAGGGTCAGTGCCGAGGGAGTGCCGCACTGTCAGAGGGTCAGGACTGAAGGAGTGCCGCACTGTCAGAGGGTCAGTGCTGAGGGAGCGCCGCACTGTCACAGGGTCAGTGCTGAGGGAGTGCCGCACTGTCAGAGGGTCAGTGATGAGGGAGTGCCGCACTGTCAGAGGGTCAGTGCTGAGGGAGTGCCGCACTGTCAGAGGGTCAGTGCTGAGGGAGTGCCGCACTGTCAGAGGGTCAGTGCTGAGGAAGTGCCGCACTATCAAAGGGTCAGTGCTGAGGGAGTGCTGCACTGTCAGAGGGTCAGTGCTGAGGGAGGGCCGCACTGTCAGAGGGTCAGTGCTGAGGGAGTGCTGCACTGTCAGAGGGTCAGTACTGGGGGAGTGTCGCACTGTCAGAGGGTCAGTGCTGAGGAAGTGCCGCACTGTCAGAGGGTCAGTGCTGAGGGAGTGCCGCACTGTCAGAGGGTCAGTGCTGAGGGAGTGCCGCACTGTCAGAGGGTCAGTGCTGAGGGAGTGCCGCACTGTCAGAGGGTCAGTGATGAGGGAGTGCCGCACTGTCAGAGGGTCAGTGCTGGGGGAGTGCCGCACTGTCAGAGGGTCAGTGCTGAGGGAGTGCCGCACTGTCAGAGGGTCAGTACTGAGGGAGTGCTGCACTGTCAGAGGGTCAGTACTGAGGGAGTGCCGCACTGTCAGAGGGTCAGTGCTTTAGGGGTACTGGATTTGGGGCAGAGGTGTTGCAGATGAGTACGTTGTTTGGGAACAGCTGGATAGAAGTCTTCCAGTCCTGGCTGGCGTTGCCTGGAAAACCATCAGAGGGATCTGTGCCAAACTGAGTGATTATTCCTGCTCTGTTCAGACACCTTGTGTTCCACCATCACTGAAATTGTAAAACATGCACAGAACAAGGGGTTGTGCTGTCTCTCTCACTAAAGGTGTCGACTCGCATTCTCCTGACATCTACCGTGTTAATGAGACTCTGTGGGCAACAGGTTTCAATATATCACCCAGCGCTGACACTTCCCGACCTGCTGCATTCGAAACCATCCCGCTCCCAGAAAAACAAACTCTGAAAATTAATTAACTCGCTCCCAGTGAGTGACAAGCCCTCACCTCATTCTCAAAGAACAAAGAGAATTACAGCACAGGAACAGGCCCTTCGGCCCCTCCAAGCCTGCACCGACCATGCTGCCCCCGACTGAACTAAAACCCCCTACCCTTCTGGGGACCGTATCCCTCTATTCCCATCCTATTCATGTATTTGTCAAGACGCCCCTTAAAAGTCACTCTCGTATCCGCTTCCACTCCCTCCCCCGGCAACGAGTTCCAGGCACCCACCACCCTCTGTGTAAAAAATCTGCCTCGTACATCTCCTTTAAACCTTGCCCCTCGCACCTTAAACCTGTGCCCCCTAGTCATTGACTCTTCCACCCTGGGAAAAAGCTTCTGACTATCCACTCTGTCCATGCCTCTCATAATCTTGTAGACTTCTATCAGGTCGCCCCTCAACCTCCATCGTTCCAGTGAGAACAAACTAAGTTTCTCCAATCTCTCCTCATAGCTAATGCCCTCCATACCAGGCAACATCCTGGTAAATCTTTTCTGTAGCCTCTCCAAAGCCTCCACATCCTTCTGGTAGTGTGGCGACCAGAATTGAACACTATATTCCAAGTGCGGCCTAACTAAGGTTCTATAAAGCTGCAACATGACTTGCCAATTTTTAAACTCAATGCCCCGGCCGATGAAGGCAAGCATGCCGTATGCCTTCTTGACTACCTTCTCCATCTGCATTGCCACTTTCCGTGACCAGTGTCCCTGTACACCCAGATCCCTCTGCCTGTCAGTACTCCGAAGGGTTCTGCCATTTACTGTATATTTCCTGTCTGTATTTCTCAATCGCAGAGGTCACACTTCACAAAATGGGGTGGTACAAAGAACAAAGAACATTACAGCACAGGAACAGGCCCTTCGGCCCTCCAAGCCCACGCCGCTCCCCGGTCCAGGATTGAATCCTGAATCCAGGATCTCCGCCCCAATTTTCCAGCCTATCTACATACTAATATCCTATCCACCGAGCTGTCCCTCACAGCTACGATGCTTTGTTCATCACAACCTATTAGCTCACCCCCACCCCCCCATTCCAGACCATGTGATCTCCAGGGAGAGGCGAAAACCCAGAGTGAAAACCCCAGGGCCAATATGGGGAAAAAAAATCTGGGAAATTCCTCTCCGACCCCCTGAGGCGATCGAAACGAGTCCAGGAGATCACACTGGCCCTGATCGGAAAATGCTTCCCAACCCTATTCATTTCCACTTCCACGAACACCATATGAATTCCCTGCCCCCGAGACAGGTTCCCAACTATCCGCAGTCTCGCTCTGTACTGGCACCAGCAAGTTGATCATAGAATGAAGCCTTGAAACGAGAAACAAAGAACAATTAGCCCGCGCCGCTCCCTGGTCCAAACTAAACCACTCTTTTGTATCCCTACATTCCCACTCCGTTCATGTGGCTATCTCGATAAGTCTTAAACATTTCCAGTGTGTCCGCCTCCACCACCTTGCCCGGCAGCGCATTCCAGGCCCCCACCACCCTCTGTGTAAAATACGTCCTTCTGATATCCGTGTTAAACCTCCCCCCCCTTCACCTTGAACCTATGACCCCTCGTGAACGTCACCACCGACCTGGGAAAAAGCTTCCCACCGTTCACCCTATCTATACCCTTCATAATTTTATACACCTCGATTAGGTCACCCCTCATCCTCCGTGTTTCCAGTGAGAACAACCCCAGTTTACCCAATCTCTCCTCATAACTAAGCCCTTCCATACCAGGCAACATCCTGGTAAACCTCCTCTGTACTCTCTCCAAAGCCTCCACGTCCTTCTGGTAGTGTGGCGACCAGAACTGGGCGCGTATTCCAAGTGCGGCCGAACCAACGTTCTATACAACCGCAACATCAGACCCCAACTTTGGGTTAGAGAGAGAGGGAGAGAGGGGAAATCAGCCAGGGTTCCTGCTCCTGATCACTGTCCAGTGATCCCTGGGTTAGAGCGAGAGAGAGAGAGGGGAAATCAGCCAGGGTTCCTGCTCCTGATCACTGTCCAGTGATCCCTGGGTTAGAGAGAGAGGGGAAATCAGCCGGGGTTCCTGCTCCTGATCACTGTCCAGTGACTCCTGGGTTCGAGAGGGAGTGGGGGCAATCAGCCAGGGTTCCTGCTCCCAATGGTCTAACTCTTGATTTGAGAGTTTTAAACGAGCAACTTTGTGGTGTCGCAAGAGCCCAGGATAGGAGGGACATCGGGCCCTGCAGAGAGAGTGCAAGGAAAATACCCCAAACAATTAGCTTCACTCCGAAAACAAAATCCTTCCCTGTCACAATTGTCTCGGCAAAAGATTAAGCTGCAACATCGTTGTAGGAAAACCATTTAGATTAGGCGTGGGTGGAAGAGCAGAGCGGGGGGGGGAAAGGATTGTCAAATTAGTCTTCCACGATGCCTGCTTCCATGGTAACGGAGGCCTGGGCTCTCAGACACCTGACTCCAGCTCCCGTCATCTGCTGTGCCACCTACCCGGTCAACAAGAATTCTGGCCGCCTGTCAGTTTGTGACAGGACTTACTGACCCAGGCCACGGTCCAGCCAGAGATGTCACCTTCTCCAGTGAAAGCCCCTCCGCTTGAGGAGTGTCACAACACAGGGTCCACAGG
>NC_135831.1:1066455-1088955 GCF_964213995.1 Mustelus asterias
CCTGTTCACTCCCACTGTACACAATCCCAATCCCAAACCCCTTCCCATTCACTCCCACTGTACACAATCCCAAACTCCTTCCCGTTCATTCCCACTGTACACAATCCCAATGGACCGAAACCCCTTCCCGTTCACTCCCACTGTACACAATCCCAATGGACCCCAAACCCCTTCCCGTTCACTCCCACTCTACACAATCCCAATCCCAAACACCTTCCCATTCACTCCCACTGTACACAATCCCAATCCCCTTCCCGTTCACTCCCACTCTACACAATCCCAATCCCAAACACCTTCCCATTCACTCCCACTGGACACAATCCCAAACTCCTTCCCGTTCATTCCCACTGTACACAATCCCAATGAACCGAAACCCCTTCCCGTTCACTCCCACTCTACACAATCCCAATGGACCCAAACCTCTTCCCGTTCACTCCCACTGTATACAATCCCAATCCCAAACCCCTTCCCGTTCACTCCCACTGTATACAATCCCAATCCCAAACCCCTTCCCATTCACTCACACTGTACACAATCCCAAACCCCTTCCCGTTCACTCCCACTGTACACAATCCCAATGAACCCAAACCCCTTCCCATTCACTCCCACTCTACACAATCCCAATCCCAAACCCCTTCCCGTTCACTCCCACTCTACACAATCCCAATGAACCCAAACCCCTTCCCATTCACTCCCACTCTACACAATCCCAATGGACCCCAAACCCCTTCCCGTTCACTCCCACTGTACACAATCCCAATCCCAAACCCCTTCCCGTTCACTCCCACTGTACACAATCCCAATGGACCAAACCCCTTCCCGTTCACTCCCACTGTACACAATCCCAATGGACCAAATCCCTTCCCGTTCACTCCCACTGTACACAATCCCAATCCCAAACCCCTTCCCGTTCACTCCCACTGCCCAAGGTTCCTGATCTGAACAGTTTACTGACAATGTATTAATTCATTGCACCAAGATATGGAACACTAATTCTAACAGCCACATTTTAGCGAGTCACACTGGCGCGGCACACAGCACATTCCCAGCTCCATAGTTTGAACTTGCTTTTCTTGCGGCAAGCGTGTGAGCCATTGAACAGCTTATTTTGCAATGTCATATCCAGCGTGTAGAAGTTTCTGGAGTCCAGAATCAAGGACAAAGCGGCTGAAGAAAGCCTGCTTCGTGGCGCTTTTCGAGCCTGCCTTTCTAAAGCTACATCACCTCGCAAAGCGCAAAGGCCAATGGAGAACTTTGTGAAACCCACGACGCAGGAAACACAGGAACCAATTCCCGCACAGCAAGATCCCACAGTGTGGTCATGCCCGAGGCACTTGCTTTTTGGATGTTGGCTGAGGGATAAAGAAGAGATGAGGAGGAATTTCTTCAGCCAGAGAGTGGTGAATCTGTGGAACTCTTTGCCGCAGAAGGCTGTGGAGGCCGGGTCATTGAGTGTCTTTAAGACAGAGATAGATAGGTTCTTGATTAATAAGGGGATCAGGGGTTATGGGGAAAAGGCAGGAGAATGGGGATGAGAAAAATATCAGCCGTGATTGAATGGCGGGGCGGACTCGATGGGCCGAGTGGCCTCATTCTGCGCCTATATCTTATGTTCCAATAAACATTGGCCCCAAGATACTGGGAGAAGTCTCCAGCTCTCATCCAGAAATTAGCATTGCACTGTTTCACATTCTAATCAAATACATAAAGATCTCAATTAAATGTCCAATCTGACAAAACAGTATCTCTGACAGTGCGGCACTCCCTCAGCACTGACCCTCTGACAGTGCGGCACTCCCTCAGCACTGACCCTCTGACAGTGCGGCACTCCCTCAGCACTGACCCTCTGACAGTGCGGCACTCCCTCAGCACTGACCCTCTGACAGTGTGGCACTCCCTCAGCACTGACCCTCTGACAGTGCGGCGCTCCCTCAGCACTGACCCTCTGACAGTGCGGCGCTCCCTCAGCACTGGCACTCCCTCAGCACTGACCCTCTGACAGTGCGGCACTCCCTCAGCACCGACCCTCTGACAGTGCGGCACCCCCTCAGCACTGACCCTCTGACAGTGCGGCACTCCCTCAGCACTGACCCTCTGACGGTGCGGCACTCCCTCAGCACTGACCCTCTGACAGTGCGGCACTCCCTCAGCACTGACCCTCTGACGGTGCGGCACTCCCTCAGCACTGACCCTCTGACAGTGTGGCACTCCCTCAGCACTGACCCTCTGACGGTGCGGCACTCCCTCAGCACTGACCCTCTGACAGTGCGGCACTCCCTCAGCACTGACCCTCTGACAGTGCGGCACTCCCTCAGCACTGACCCTCTGACAGTGCGGCACTCCCTCAGCACTGACCCTCTGACAGTGCGGCACTCCCTCGGCACTGACCCTCTGACAGTGCGGCACTCCCTCAGCACTGACCCTCTGACAGTGCGGCACTCCCTCAGCACTGACCCTCTGACAGTGCGGCACTCCCTCAGCACTGACCCTCTGACAGTGCGGCACTCCCTCAGCACTGACCCTCTGACAGTGCTGCACTCCCTCAGCACTGACCCTCTGACAGTGCGGCACTCCCTCAGCACTGACCCTCTGACAGTGCGGCACTCCCTCAGCACTGACCCTCTGACAGTGCGGCACTCCCTCAGCACTGACCCTCTGACAGTGCTGCACTCCCTCAGCCCTGACCCTCTGACAGTGCTGCACTCCCTCAGCCCTACGACGTGGCTGTTAGTCTGTCTATTGTGCCGATATCACCTCAGCCGTGGCTCTCAAACCCAGGAGAAGTGACTCAGTGACGAGCGAGCGGTACTCACTGGGGCCCGGCAGACGCTCGGGAGAAGAACGGGGTATTGTCAAAAATGTTAGGAAACACTTAGCAGCTAAATCTGTTTGTGCATTTGACTAAAAATGCTTTTGACAGCTGCTTCAATGAATAAAATAGACATTAATAGAGTTGATGATACATCTGTGGTTCCAGAACCAACAATGCGAAAGTGATATTTCCCTCGCGATGAATGCACAACCTCCTGACTTTACTTCTCCCTGTCTCCTAGCCCGTCCGCATCATTAGTAATTAATCGCCAAGATCCAAAACTCATCATAACAAAGGTTGCAACAGGATCTCCCGTGACCTATTTAGGCCGAACCTTAATAACCGGAGCTTGTGACATAACCCTCTCCCTCTGCCACCTCCGTCAGACCGCGTGCCCCTCCAGCTTTCGCCCACCACCCCCCTCTCCAGTCCATCCAGCACCCGCCAAACGGCTCCCGTACCCCCCCCCCTCCCCCCCATCCGGTCCCGTTCACCCCCTCACCACCCCCCGCCCCGCCCACAGAGCGCTGGCCATTCTGCCCCTCGCACAGAGGCAGAGGGAAGCGATGTGCGCCCACAACCCGGTATTCACACCAACACCGCAGAAACCTCGAATCGCGCTCCGGCCAAACGGTGAAATGTCACCCGTCGCCGGGGAAGGAACTCACACCGCAGCTTGCAGAGAGCAGGAACGCACGCACGCACGCACGCGCACACACACTCACACGCGCACACACACTCACACGCGCACAGACACACGCGCACAGACACACCCGCACAGACACACCCGCACAGACACACCCGCACAGGCACACCCGCACAGGCACACCCGCACAGGCACACCCGCACAGGCACACCCGCACAGGCACACCCGCACAGGCACACCCGCACAGGCACACCCGCACAGGCACACCCGCACAGGCACACCCGCACAGGCACACGCGCACAGGCACACGCGCACAGGCACACGCGCACAGGCACACGCGCACAGGCACACGCACACAGGCACACGCACACAGGCACACGCACACAGGCACACGCACACGCACACAGGCACACGCACACAGGCACACGCACACACGCACACGCACACACGCACACAGACACACGCACACAGACACACGCACACAGACACACGCACACAGACACACGCACACAGACACACGCACACAGACACACGCACACAGACACACGCACACAGACACACGCACACAGACACACGCACACAGACACACGCACACAGACACACGCACACAGACACACGCACACAGACAGACACACACACACGCACACAGACACACACACACACACAGACAGGCACACACACGGAGACAGGCACACACACAGACAGGCACACACACAGACAGGCACACACACAGACAGGCACACACACAGACAGGCACACACACACAGACAGGCAGGCACAGACAGACACACAGACAGACACACACACACACACAGACAGACACACACACAGACAGGCACACCCACACACAGACATACACACACAGACACACACACACTCACACAGACACACAGACAGACACACACTGACAGACACACAGACACGCACGCATGCACGCACACATACACGCACACATACACGCACACATACACGCACACATACACGCACACATACACGCACACACACACACATACACACACACACAGACAGACACACACACACAGGCACACAAATACATACACACACAGACAGGCACAGGCACACACACACAGACAGGCACACACAGACACAGACAGACACACACAGACACAGACAGACACACACAGACACTGACACACACAGACAGACACACAAACACTCACGCACACACACTCGAAGACAGACACACACACGCGCGCGTACACAGACACACACACAATGACAGATATACTCACACTGACACACAGACAGGCACATACATACAGACAAGCACACACACACACACACACAATGTGATAAACTGGTTTTCTTGCTGTGATGTTGTTGATTCAAGGGATAAATATTGACCTGGGCCCCTGGGTCTAGAACCCCCAGCATGGCCTCGAAACAGAGCCACTGGGATCCACCTGGGCGTGCAGGTGGAGCCGGGATTATAACGCTCCACACGGACAGTCACCCGAAGACAGGAATCGGACCCGGGTCCCTGGCGCTGTGAGGCAGCAGCGCTAACCCACTGTGCTACCGTGCCGCTGGGATTGAACCCGGGTCCCTGGCGCTGTGAGGCAGCAGCGCTAACCCACTGTGCCACCGTGCCGCTGGGATTGAACCCGGGTCCCTGGCGCTGAGAGGCAGCAGCGCTAACCCACTGTGCCACCGTGCCGCTGGGATTGAACCCGGGTCCCTGGCGCTGAGAGGCAGCAGCGCTAACCCACTGTGCCACCGTGCCGCTGGGATTGAACCCGGGTCCCTGGCGCTGTGAGACAGCAGTGCCAACCCACTGTGCCGCTGGGATTGGACCCGGGTCCCTGGCGCTGAGAGGCAGCAGCGCTAACCCACTGTGCCACCGTGCTGCCCCAGGTCCCATTTCAGTCAATCTCTCTCCGCAACCTTTCCCGGGGCCTCAGCATCCTTCCTGAAGTGCCGAGCCCGGAAGTGGATGCAAAGCTCTCGTGAGGAGCAAACTTGTTTGGCATTGGAGTACAAAAGGCAGGGAGTTATGAATCCGAGGATTCTTTTACCCTTGTCTTTTCCAAACTTTGGTGCAACGCTCCCTCCGGTCCCCCCCCCCCCCCCCCGTCTCTGCATTCCCTGTCGAATTGTACAATTCTGTTCACATTGCCTGAAAGCTGAGACTCCGTACGCAAGGGTGGGATTGGCTTTGAAGAGGGCAGCGTTACCCAAGAACTCGTGACATCAGCATTAACACCCGGCGTCAACCCATCAGTGAGCGCCAATGCCCCCTGATGATATAACCGGAACAATATGGAGGATACCCAGCAGAACCATGGGTGGCACGGTGGCACAGTGGGTTAGCACTGCTGCCTCACAGCGCCAGGGACCCGGGTTCAATCCCAGCGGCACGGTGGCACAGTGGGTTAGCACTGCTGCCTCACAGCGCCAGGGACCCGGGTTCAATCCCAGCGGCACGGTGGCACAGTGGGTTAGCACTGCTGCCTCACAGCGCCAGGGACCCGGGTTCAATCCCAGCGGCACGGTGGCACAGTGGGTTAGCACTGCTGCCTCACAGCGCCAGGGACCCGGGTCCAATCCCAGCGGCACAGTGGGTTAGCGCTGCTGCCTCACAGCGCCAGGGACCCGGGTTCAATCCCAGCGGCACGGTGGCACAATGGGTTAGCACTGCTGCCTCACAGCGCCAGGGAACCCAGGTTCGATTCCCGGCTTGGGTCACTGTCTGTGTGGAGTCTGCAAGTTCTCCCCCCCGTGTCTGCGTGGGTTTCCTCCGGGTGCTCCGGTTTCCTCCCACAGTCCGAAGAAGTGCAGGTTAGGGTGGATTGGGCCGTGCTAAATTGCCAATGCAGGGAGGATGTTCCCGATGGTGGGGGGAGTCCAGAACCAGGGGTCACAGTCTGAGGATTCAGGGTAGACCATTTAGGACGGAGGTGAGGAGACATTTCTTCACCCAGAGAGTGGTGAGCCTGTGGAATTCATTCCCACAGGAAGTAGTTGATGCCAAAACATTGAATGTATTCAAGAGGCGGCTGGATATAGCACTTTGGCGGGAATGGGATCAAAGGTTATGGGGAGAAAACAGGATGAGGCTATTGAGTTGGATGATCAGCCTACACATCTTTGGACACGAAGGGGCAATTTAGCATGGCCAATCCACCTAACCTACACATCTTTGGACACTAAGGGGCAATTTAGCATGGCCAATCCACCTAACCTACACATCTTTGGACACTAAGGGGCAATTTAGCACGGCCAATCCCCCTAACCTGCACATCTTTGGACACTAAGGGGCAATTTAGCATGGCCAATCAACCTAACCTGCACATCTTTGGACACTAAGGGGCAATTTAGCATGGCCAATCCCCCTAACCTGCACATCTTTGGACACTAAGGGGCAATTTAGCATGGCCAATCCACCTAACATACTATTCTAAACCTGCCACAGCTGGGAACAGTTCACCCTTTGCCGAGTGACTTCTTTTTTCCCAGACTCCCCTCGCCCTCGTTCTTCACTTTTGGATCCGCACTTCCACCCTGGGGGCTCATGGGAAGAAATCAGAGCAGTGAATCATTCTGCCTTCGCAATCTCTTCTCCCAAAGCCACGTGGAGATATTAAAGGGCTAATTCCGCTGGGTGAAGCGCTCGATGGTTTGAAGTGGATTGAAGAGAAAAGTGAGCAGGAAATGGGAAAGCTTTCCTCAGCGACTGCAGTAAGGCCATCCTGTTTCACACCACTGCAGCTTAAAACCGGCGGGGGGGGGGGGGGAGAGGACACCGGTGTTTGAAGCCTCGACTTCAGGAAGCATAAAGGAGAACATGCCCCTGTCTACATCAACGGGGACGAAGTAGAAAGGGTCGAGAGCTTCAAGTTTTTAGGTGTCCAGATCACCAACAACCTGTCCTGGTTTCCCCCCCCCCATGCAGACACTATAGTTAAGAAAGCCCCACCAACGCCTCTACTTCCTCAGAAGACTAAGGAAATTTGGCATGTCAGCTCCGACTCTCACCAACTTTTACAGATGCACCAGAGAAAGCATTCTTTCTGGTTGTATCACAGCTTGGTCTGGGGCTCCTGCTCTGCCCAAGACCGCAAGAAACTACAAAAGGTCGTGAATGTAGCCCAATCCATCACGCAAACCAGCCTCCCATCCATTGACTCTGTCGACACTTCCCGCTGCCTCGGGGAAAAGCAGCCAGCATAATCAAGGACCCCCACGCACCCCGGACATTCTCTCTTCCCACCTTCTTCTGTCGGGAAAAAGATACAAAAGTCTGGGGTCACGTACCGACCGACTCAAGAACAGCTTCTTCCCTGCTGCCGTCAGACCTTTGAATGGACCTACCTCGCATTAAGTTGATCTTTCTCTGCACCCTAGCTATGACTGTAACCCTACATTCTGCACTCTTGCCTTTCCTTCTCTATGAATGGTATGCTTTATCTGTATAGTGTACAAGTAGCAATACTTTTCACTGTATCCCAGTACATGTGACAGGAATAAATCAAATCTATGTACTCTATGAACAGTATGCTTTGTCTGTATAGCGCGCAAGAAACAATACTTTTCACTGTGTCCCAGTACATGTGACAATAATAAATCAAATCTATGTACTCTATGAACAGTATGCTTTGACTGTATAGCGCGCAAGAAACAATACTTTTCACTGTGTCCCAGTACATGTGACAATAATAAATCAAATCGAAAGGTCCCATCTTCGTGAAATTTAACATCGACAAGTGCAGATCTGTATGTCTACAGGTACAGTCATAGAGTCATAGAGGTTTACAGCATGGAAACAGGCCCTTCGGCCCAACTTGTCCATGCCGCCATTTTTTTTTAACCTCCTAAGCTAATCCCAATTGCCCGCGTTTGGTCCATATCCCTCTCTACCCATCGTACCCATGTAACTGTCTGAATGCTTTTTAAAAGACAAAATTGTACCCGCCTCTACTACTGCCTCTGGCAGCTCGTTCCAGACACTCACCACCCTGTGTGTGAAAAAATTGGACCCTTTTATATCTCTCCCCTCCCACCTTAAACCTATGCCCTCTAGTTTTAGGCTCCCCTACCTTTGGGAAAAGATATTGACTATCTAGCTGATCTGTGCCCCTCATTATTTTGTAGAACATAGAACATTACAGTGCAGTACAGGCCCTTCGGCCCTCGATGTTGCACCGACCAGTGGTACCAATCTAAAGCCCCTCTAATCTACACTATTCCAATATCATCCATATGTTTATCCAATAACCACTTGAACGCTCTCAACGTTGACGAGTCCACTACTGCTGCAGGCAGGGCATTCCACGCCCTTACTACTCTCTGAGTAAAGAACCTACCTCTAACATCTGTCCTATATCTCTCACCCCTCAATTTAAAGCTATGTCCCCTCGTGCTAGCCATCACCATAGACCTCTGTAAGATCACCCCTCAGCCTCCTACGCTCCAGAGAAAAAAGTCCCAGTCTATCCAGCCTCTCCTTATAACTCAATCCATCAAGTCCCGGCAGCATCCTAGTAAATCTTTTCCGCACTCTTTCTAGTTTAATATCTTTTCTATAATAGGGTGACCAGAACTGTACACAGTATTCCAAGTGTGGCCTTACCAACAACTTATACAACTGTAACATAATGTCCCAACCACCCCCTCGTGTGGGGAGGCACCCGGGGAGTTTAAATTCAATTGATCGAACAAAATATGGAGTGAAAAAATCTAGAGCTCGTGAAACCACCTGAAAAACCCCAGTTCACGAATGTCCCTTTAGGGGGGGGAAGGAAATCTGTCACCCTTACCTAGCCGAGCCAGACCACAGCTGGAACACTGCCAACAGTTTGAGTCCCCTTATCTCAGGAAAGATAAACTGGCATTGGAGGCAGTCCAGAGACGACTCACGAGGGTTGATCCCGGGTAGGGAGGGATTTTCTTACAGTCATGGAGGTTTACAGCATGGAAACAGGCCCTTCGGCCCAACTTGTCCATGCCGCCTCTTTTTTTTTTAAGCCCCTAAGCTAATCCCAATTGCCCGCATTTGGCCCATATCCCTCTATACCCATCGTACCCATGTAACTGTCTGAATGCTCGTTCCAGACACTCACCACCCTCTGTGTGAAAAAATTGCCCCCTTGATTTGATTTATTATTGTTACATGTATTAACATTCAGTTAAAAGTATTATTTCTTGCGTGCTATACAGACATAAGAGCATAAGAAATAGGAGCAGGAGTAGGCCATCTAGCCCCTCGAGCCTGCCCCGCCATTCAATAAGATCATGGCTGATCTGATAGTGGGTTCAGTTCCACTTACCCGCCCGCTCCCCATAACCCGTAATTCCCTTAATAGCTAAAAACCTATCTATCTGTGACTTAAACACATTTAACGAGGTAGCCTCTACTGCTTCATTGGGCAGAGAATTCCAAAGATTCACTACCCTCTGGGAGAAGAAGTTCCTCCTCAACTCTGTTCTAAATTGACTCCCCCGTATTTTGAGGCTATGCCCCCTAGTTCTTGTTTCCATTGTAAGTGGAAATAACCTCGCTGCTTCTCCTGTCTAGCCCCTTCATTATCTTATATGTCTCTATAAGATCTCCCCTCAACCTTCTAAACTCCAACAAGGACAGGCCCAGTCTACTCAATCTCTCCTCATAAGCTAACCCCCTCATCTCCGGAATCGACCTGGTGAACCTTCTCTGTACTCCCTCCAAGGCCAATATATCCTTTCTTAAACAAGGGGACCAAAATTGTACACAGTACTCTAGGTGCGGCCTCACCAGTACCCTGTACAGTTGCAGCACAGACAAAGCATACCGTTCATAGAGAAGGAAAGGAGAGAGTGCAGAATGTAGTGTTACAGTCATAGCTAGGGTGTAGAGAAAGATCAACTTAATGCAAGGTCGGTCCATTCAAAAGTCTGACAGCAGCAGGGAAGAAGCTGTTCTTGAGTCGGTTGGTACGTGACCTCAGACTTTTGTATCTTTTTCCTGACGGAAGAAGGTGGAAGAGAGAATGTCCGGGGTGCGTGGGGTCCTTAATTATGCTGGCTGCTTTTCCCGAGGCAGCGGGAAGTGTAGACAGAGTCAATGGATGGGAGGCTGGTTTGCGTGATGGGATTGGGCTACATTCACGACCTTTTGTAGTTCCTTGCGGTCTTGGGCAGAGCAGGAGCCCCAGACCAAGCTGTGATACAACCAGAAAGAATGCTTTCTATGGGGCATCTTAGTGAGAGTCGAAGTTTTGTACCCCTCCCCTCTCACCCCTCTCATGAGGAGAGGTTGAGTCGGTTGGGACTCCACTCGTTGGGGTTTAAAGAAATGAGAGGCGACCTTATTCAGACAAATGGGATTCTCAGGGTGGGGGTGGGGGTTTGACAGGGTCGGTGCTGAGAGGTTGTTTCCCCTTGTGGGAGAGTCTGGGACCAGAGGGGATTATCTCATGGTAACGGGGGGGGGGGGGGGGGGGGGGGGGGGGGTCGCCCGTTGAAGACAGAGATGAGGAGGAATTTCTTCTCCCAGAGGGGAGTGAATCTGTGGAATTCTTTCCCGCAGAGGGCTGTAGAGGCTGGGTCGGTCAGTCAGGGTTCAAGGCTGAGACAGACAGATTTTTAAGGGAATCGAGGATTACGTGGATAAGGCGGGAAAGTGGAGTTGAGGTTCATCACATCAGATCAGTCATGGATCTCATTGAATGGCGGGGCAGGCTCGATGGGCCGAATGGCCTACTCCTGTTCCTACATCTTACGACCCACGTGTAATTCCAGATCCACGCAGCGATGTGGTTGATACTTAGCTGCCCTCTGAACTGGCCGAGCGAGATGACCACCCCCTACTCACGGGCAGCGAGGGACCAGGAGATAAACACTGGCCTTGTTGACAATGTTTGCATTCCATGATTAAAGTTTTTAAAGCTTATTAATTAGTGTCACAGGTAGGCTTACATTAACACTGCAATGAAGTTACTGTGAAAATCCCCCAGTCGCCACACTCTGGCGCCTGTTCAGGTAACACTGGGGGAGAATTTAGCATGGCCAATCCACCTGACCAGCACGTCTTTGGACACTAAGGGGCAATTTAGCATGGCCAATCCACCTAACCTGCACATCTTGGGACACTAAGAGGCAATTTAGCACGGCCAATCCACCTAACCTGCACATCTTTGGACACTAAGGGGCAATTTAGCATGGCCAATCCACCTAACCTGCACATCTTGGGACACTAAGGGGCAATTTAGCATGGCCAATCCACCTTAGCTGCACATCTTTGGACACTAAGGGGCAACTTAGCATGGCCAATCCACCCTAACCTACACATCTTTGGACACGAAGGGGCAATTTAGCATGGCCAATCCCCCTAACCTGCACATCTTTGGACACTAAGGGGCAATTTAGCACGGCCAATCCACCTAACCTACACATCTTTGGACACTAAGGGGCAATTTAACATGGCCAATCCACCTGACCAGCACATCTTTGGACACTAAGGGGCAATTTAGCATGGCCAATCCCCCTAACCTGCACATCTTTGGACACTAAGGGGCAATTTAGCACGGCCAATCCACCCTAACCTGCACATCTTTGGACACTAAGGGGCAATTTAGCATGGCCAATCCCCCTAACCTACACATCTTTGGACACTAAGGGGCAATTTAGCATGGCCAATCCACCTAACCTGCACATCTTTGGACACTAAGGGACAATTTAGCATGGCCAATCCACCTAACCTGCACATCTTTGGACACTAAAGGGCAATTTAACATGGCCAATCCACCTGACCAGCACATCTTTGGACACTAAGGGGCAATTTAGCATGGCCAATCCCCCTAACCTGCACATCTTTGGACACTAAGGGGCAATTTAGCACGGCCAATCCACCTAACCTACACATCTTTGGACACTAAGGGGCAATTTAACATGGCCAATCCACCTGACCAGCACATCTTTGGACACTAAGGGGCAATTTAGCATGGCCAATCCCCCTAACCTGCACATCTTTGGACACTAAGGGGCAATTTAGCACGGCCAATCCACCCTAACCTGCACATTTTGGACTGTGGGAGGAAACCGGAGCACCCGGAGGAAACCCACGCAGACACGGGGAGAACGTGCAGATTCCACACAGACAGTGACCCGAGCCGGGAATCGGACCCGGGTCCCTGGACTTCAAAGGTAGATAAAAACAACTTGAAAGAGACCCAGGAATTGGCTTCACATTCACGGTGTCCCGAGGCAGTGTGAAGCAACAATGAACATCTCAAACAGATCACTTGGTCTTTGTGTGAAAGTTAATTGGACTGTGGGGTGAGAAGAAGGAGCTGTGAACGGTCGCAAGGACGGTGTACAGTTTGTGCTGTCACTACAGGAGGGACGCGCACGCCTCGAGGGCGAGAGCCAGCAGCGTGAAGTCTGGTCTCGAGAGAGGCAGCTGGAAAGTCACACTCCTTCAGACAGCTGAGGGAGAGGGGCTGGGCGGGAACGCAACAGATCTGCCGGGCAAGGAGGTTAGAGGGCGTGTGGGAGGAGGAGGCGAGATCTTTACCAGCACAGTGTGGGATGATCAGTAACCGGGGTCGACTGGCTGAGTAACATCAGGCCACTGGTAACACGGGTGAGATACGGCTGGATGTCCGAATGAGAGACAACGAGGCAGCAGACCAAAGCAATTGGTGAAATGCACAGACACTCGTACGCAAACCGCCAGCAACACACGCGTGTACACAAACCTCCATCAACACACGCACACACACACACACACACGTGTACACAAACCTCCATCAACACACGCACACCCGTGTACACAAACCTCCAGCAACACACGCACACACACACACACACACGTGTACACAAACCTCCATCAACACACGCACACACACACGTGTACACAAACCTCCATCAACACACGCACACACGCACACCCGTGTACACAAACCTCCATCAACACACGCACACACACACACGTGTACACAAACCTCCATCAACACACGCACACACACACACACGTGTACACAAACCTCCATCAACACACGCAGACACACACACACGTGTACACAAACCTCCATCAACACACGCAGACAAACACACACACACAAACACAAACCTCCATCAACACAAGTCAGGACTGCACACACATACACAAACCCCCATCAACATACACGCAGGACTGCACACACACACACACACACACACACACATGCTGACACACACGCACACATACACAAACCTTTATCAGCTCACACGCAGGCCCACACACCTCCATCAACACACACAGAACTGTGCACACGCTGAACCAAACACAAAGACACACAAACTTCCATCAGTACCTCGCAGAAACACGCACAGAAACACACACACCTTCACCAACACACACAGACTGACACTGATACTGATCAATACACACAGACTTCCAACACACTCACTCACACACTCACTCACACACTCACACACTCACTCACTCACTCACTCACACACTCACACACTCACACACTCACACACTCACACACTCAGACACTCAGACACACTCAGACACTCAGACACTCAGACACACTCACACACACAAAGCAACACAAACGCAAACCCACAGACACAGGCGTACAAACTTTCACCATGCACAAAGCTACACACACTCATAAGGGCGGCACGGTAGCACAGTGGTTAGTACTGCTGCTTCACAGCTCCAGGGTCCCGGGTTCGATTCCCGGCTCGGGTCACTGTCTGTGTGGAGTTTGCACATTCTCCTCGTGTCTGCGTGGGTTTCCTCCGGGTGCTCCGGTTTCCTCCCACAGTCCAAAGATGTGCGGGTTAGGTTGATTGGCCAGGTTAAAAAATTGCCCCTTAGAGTCCTGGGATGTGTAGGTTAGAGGGATTAGCGGGTAAAATATGTGGGGGTAGGGCCTGGGTGGGATTGTGGTCGGTGTAGACTCGATGGGCCGAATGGCCTCCTTCTGCACTGTAGGGTTTCTATGATTCTATGATATACACAAGCTCTTGACACACGGTCTGTATGAATCCCCATACACACAAACTTCTACAATCCTGAGGGAATCTCAATGCACACACACACACACATATATACACTCACACACACTCATATATACACTCTCACACACATACACACACACAGGGCTATTAAGCTGGGGCAGGTGGACGGGACAGAGAGGGAGGGAGCAGAGCGTGGGGAGAGACAGAGGGGTGGACGAGGGGAGAGTTAGTTTATCCCCCTCCTGCATCACCTTACCGGCGCAGAGTGTCGCTGCCTCTTTGCCTTCCGCACGTTGCTGATAAACCTTCTGCCCATCTTCTTGGCGTACCACACCGAGACGAACATTGCTCCCGCTCGGGGGGGGGGCACCGGAACGCTGCGCTCCCTGGGACGGTGGCGAGGGAGAGGGGAGGTTCAAAGTTTCGCCCCCCTCCCCATGGGGTAAGGAGAGTGGGCAAAGAGAAGGAGAAGCAGGTGGTGTTGGAAGAGGTTGGAGGAGGGGGGGGGGGGGTAAGTGGTAGGAGGGTCGGAGGGGAGGGGGGGGGGGGGGGTAAGTGGTGGGGGGGTGAGGGGGTGTCCCAGACCTGCTCCGATGTCAGTGCACTGAGGCAAGATCCACTGCGCTACAGCTGAACCAGGAGCACAACGGTGCTGATTCCTTACCCCCACTGGCGTCAGTCTCAACTCAGCTGCCCCCGTCCTCGCTGCTGTGTTCCCTTCACTCACCGAGAATCCCAGGAGACTAATTACTCAACACCCTACCCTCCTCCTCCCCCCCCCTGCCCGTCCCCACCTCCAGGCTTTGACAACCCTGACAGCAACAGCCTGTGGGACCACATGGGATGTATGTACACCTCTCTCTCTCCCTCCCTCTCTCGCTCTGTGTAAGTGAAAAGCCCGGCTATTGCATTTCCTTCTCTTCCCCTCCCCCTGTCCTGATAAAGCAACCTCCATCCTTAACCTCTTCAGTGCTGCGCCGCTTCCCAAGCACCACAAGGGAACACAGAGCGCAGGAGATCCCGCTCTGAATCGGGGAAAAGCCACCCCAGACCCTCAGCCCCTTCCAAGCCCGGCTCAGTGCGGCTTCACCCAGCCCCGACGGCCAAATCGGATTCCCACCGCTGACAGCTTCTCAGAAGCGCTGACGGCTCCTGTCTCCCCCCACGCAGAGTGACTGGGGGATCTCTCTCCCGTTCCGCCGCCCCTTCCACTGGGACACAGCTTGGCAAACCCTCGGACCCTCTCCCTCCCCCTTCCTCACCCCCCTCTCTGCTCCTGACACTATCCCTGACCCCCCCTCCCCTCCCCTCCCTCTCTCCCCCTTTCCAACTCTCCTTTCCCATATCTCTCTCACTCTCTCCCTCCATCCTTCTTGCCATGACTCCTTCCCCTTTCCTCCATCTCTCTCTCCCTCACTCCCTCCTTCTCTCTTTCCCTCTCTCCATGACTCTTCACGCCAGCCCCGATTTCCTTTCCTCCATCTCTCTCTCCCTCCTTCTCTCTTTCCCTCTCTCCATGACTCTTTGCGCCCAGCCCTGATTTCCTTTCCTCCATCGCTCTCTCCCTCGCTCCCTCCTTCTCTCTCTTTCCCTCTCTCCATGACTCTTTGCGCCATCCTGATTTCCTTTCCTCCATCTCTCTCTCCCTCCTTCTCTCTTTCCCTCTCTCCATGACTCTTCACACCAGCCCGATTTCCTTTCCTCCATCTCTCTCTCCCTCCTTCTCTCTTTCCCTCTCCATGACTTTTTGCGCCATCCTGATTTCCTTTCCTCCATCTCTCTCTCTCCCTCGCTCCCTCCTTCTCTCTTTCCCTCTCTCCATGACTCTTTGCGCCATCCCGATTTCCTTTCCTCCATCTCTCTCTCCCTCACTCCCTCCTTCTCTCTTTCCCTCTCTCCATGACTCTTTACACCAGCCCTGATTTCCTTTCCTCCATCTCTCTCTCCCTCCTTCTCTCTTTCCCTCTCTCCATGACTCTTTGCGCCATCCCGATTTCCCTTCCTCCATCTCTCTCTCCCTCACTCCCTCCTTCTCTCTCTTTCCCTCTCTCCATGACTCTTTGCGCCATCCCGATTTCCTTTCCTCCATCTCTCTCTCCCTCCTTCTCTCTATCCCTCTTTCCATGACTCTTTGCACCATCCTGATTTCCTTTCCTCCATCTCTCTCTCCCTCCTTCTCTCTTTCCCTCTCCATGACTTTTTGCGCCATCCCGATTTCCTTTCCTCCATCTCTCTCTCCCTCACTCCCTCCTTCTCTCTTTCCCTCTCTCCATGACTCTTTACACCAGCCCTGATTTCCTTTCCTCCATCTCTCTCTCCCTCCTTCTCTCTTTCCCTCTCTCCATGACTCTTTGCGCCATCCCGATTTCCCTTCCTCCATCTCTCTCTCCCTCACTCCCTCCTTCTCTCTCTTTCCCTCTCTCCATGACTCTTTGCACCATCCTGATTTCCTTTCCTCCATCTCTCTCTCCCTCCTCCTCTCTTTCCCTCTCTCCATGACTCTTTGCGCCAGCCCCGATTTCCTTTCCTCCATCTCTCTCTCCCTCACTCCCTCCTTCTCTCTTTCCCTCTCTCCATGACTCTTTGCGCCATCCCGATTTCCTTTCCTCCTTCTTTTCTCTCTCCATCTCTCTTCAACGAAGGAGATTGTCATCGACTTCAGGAAGCGTAAAGGAGAACATGCCCCTGTCTACATCAACGGGGACGAAGTAGAAAGGGTCGAGAGCTTCAGGTTTTTAGGTGTCCAGATCACCAACAACCTGTCCTGGTCCCCCCCATGCCGACACTATAGTTAAGAAAGCCCCACCAACGCCTCTACTTTCTCAGAAGACTAAGGAAATTTGGCATGTCAGCTACGACTCTCACCAACTTTTACAGATGCACCATAGAAAGCATCCTTTCTGGTTGTATCACAGCTTGGTATGGGGCTCCTGCTCTGCCCAAGACCGCAAGGGACTACAAAAGGTTCGTGAATGTAGCCCAATCCATCACGCAAACCAGCCTCCCATCCATTGACTCTGTCTACACTTCCCGCTGCCTCGGGGAAAAGCAGCCAGCATAATTAAGGACCGCCCACGCACCCCGGACATTCTCTCTTCCACCTCCTTCCGTTGGGAAAAAGATACAAAAGTCTGAGGTCACGCACCAACCGACTCAAGAACAGCTTCTTCCCTGCTGCCGTCAGACTTTTGAATGGACCTACCTCTTTCTCTCTCCCTCCTTCTCTCTTTCCCTCTCTCCATGACTCTTTGCGCCATCCCGATTTCCCTTCCTCCATCTCTCTCTCCCTCACTCCCTCCTTCTCTCTCTTTCCCTCTCTCCATGACTCTTTGCACCATCCTGATTTCCTTTCCTCCATCTCTCTCTCCCTCCTCCTCTCTTTCCCTCTCTCCATGACTCTTTGCGCCAGCCCCAATTTCCTTTCCTCCATCTCTCTCTACACCCTAGCTATGACTGTAACACCACATTCTGCACCCTCTCCTTTCCTTCTCTATGAACGGTGTGCTTTGTCTGTATGGCGCGCGGAAAACAATACTTTTTACTGTATCCCAGTACATGTGACAGTAATAAATCAAATCTATGTACTCTATGAACAGTATGCTTTGTCTGTATAGCGCGCAAGAAACAATACTTTTCACTGTATCCCAGTACATGTGACAATAATAAATCAAATCTATGTACTCTATGAACGGTATGCTTTGTCTGGATAGCGCGCAAGGAACAATACTTTTCACTGTGTCCCAGTTCTGCTCACATTTCCCGCGCCGCTTCCCTTCAGTCCCCCACTGTCCATTGCTGACCCACAGCTGATCTTTCATCCCCGGACTAACAGACGCTCAACCTTCTGTCAACTGGTGTGAAATTGCCAAGGAGGCCATTCAGCCCTTCGAGACGGCACTGACGTTCTGACAGAGTATCTTACCCAGGCCCCCCCCCCCCTCCACCTTATCCCCGTAACCCCACACAGTGCGAGGAACTTCCACACACCTGAAGCGCAGTCACTGTGGTAATATAGGAAACGCAGCAGCCAATGTACGCACAGCAAGATCCCACACACAGCAATGAGACATTGACCAGGGACTCTGCTGCAGTCATGTTGATTATAAACACTGGCTCCGGGGGAGAGAGAGAGAGACACACACACACACACCCTTCTTCAAATTAATGTAATAGCAACTCTGACAGTGTGGCACTCCCTCAGCACTGACCCTCTGACAGTGCGGCACTCCCTCAGCACTGACCCTCTGACAGTGCGGCACTCCCTCAGCACTGACCCTCTGACAGTGCGGCACACCCTCAGCACTGACCCTCTGACAGTGCGGCGCTCCCTCAGCACTGACCCTCTGACAGTGCGGCACTCCCTCAGTACTGACCCTCTGACAGTGCGGCACTCCCTCAGTACTGACCCTCTGACAGTGCGGCGCTCCCTCAGCACTGACCCTCTGACAGTGCGGCACTCCCTCAGCACTGACCCTCTGACAGTGCAGCACTCCCTCAGTATTGACCCTCTGACAGTGCGGCACTCCCTCAGCACTGACCCTCTGACAGTGCGGCACTCCCTCGGCACTGACCCTCTGACAGTGCGGCACTCCCTCAGCACTGACCCTCTGACAGTGCGGCACTCCCTCAGTACTGACCCTCTGACAGTGCGGCACTCCCTCAGCACTGACCCTCTGACAGTGCGGCACTCCCTCGGCACTGACCCTCTGACAGTGCGGCACTCCCTCAGCACTGACCTTCCGACAGTGCGGCACTCCCTCAGCACTGACCCTCTGGCAGTGCGGCACTCCCTCAGTACTGACCCTCTGACAGTGTGGCACTCCCTCAGTACTGACCCTCTGACAGTGCGGCACTCCCTCAGTACTGACCCTCTGACAGAGTGGCACTCCCTCAGTACTGACCCTCTGACAGTGCGGCGCTCTCTCAGCACTGTCCCTCTGACAGTGCGACGCTCCCTCAGCACTGACCCTCTGACAGTGCGGCACTCCCTCAGCACTGACCTTTCGACAGTGCAGCACTCCCTCAGCACTGACCCTCTGACAGTGCGGAGCTCCCTCAGCACTGACTCTCTGACAGTGCGGCACTCCCTCAGTACTGACCCTCCGACAGTGCGGCACTCCCTCAGCACTGACCCTCCGACAGTGCGGCACTCCCTCAGCACTGACCCTCTGACAGTGCGACACTCCCTCAGTACTGACCCTCTGACAGTGCGGCACTCCCTCAGCACTGACCCTCTGACAGTGTGGCACCCCCTCAGCACTGACCCTCTGACAGTGCGGCACTCCCTCAGTACTGACCCTCTGACAGTGCGGCACTCCCTCAGTACTGACCCTCTGACAGTGCGGCACTGCCTCAGTACTGACCCTCTGACAGTGCGGCACTCCCTCAGCACTGACCCTCTGACAGTGCGGCACTCCCTCAGTCCTGACCCTCCTCTCATCCTGAGCTACTCTGAGTGACACTCGGCCAAATCACTGTGGGGAACAGTTTCGATGCTGGCCATTCCCACCAGAGGCTCCGCGGTTCCCATGGGGAATCCTTGAAGGTGGCAACACAGGTGGAGAAGGTGGTGAAGAAGGCATATGGTATGCTTGCCTTTATAGGACGGGGTATAGAGTATAAAAGCTGGAGTCTGATGATGCAGCTGTATAGAACGTTGGTTAGGCCACATTTGGAGTACTGCGTCCAGTTCTGGTCGCCGCACTACCAGAAGGACGTGGAGGCTTTGGAGAGAGTGCAGAGAAGGTTTACCAGGATGTTGCCTGGTATGGAGGGTCTTAGCTATGAGGAGAGATTGGGTAGACTGGGGTTGTTCTCCTTGGAAAGACGGAGAATGAGGGAAGATCTAATAGAGGTGTACAAGATTATGAAGGGTATAGATAGGGTGAACAGTGGGAAGCTTTTTCCCAGGTCGGAAGTGACGATCACGAGGGGTCACGGGCTCAAGCTGAGAGGGGCGAAGTATAACTCAGACATCAGAGGGATGTTTTTTACACAGAGGGTGGTGGGGGCCTGGAATGCGCTGCCAAGTAGGGTGGTGGAGGCAGGCACGCTGACATCGTTTAAGACTTACCTGGACAGTCACATGAGCAGCCTGGGAATGGAGGGATACAAACGATTGGTCTAGTTGGACCAAGGAGCGGCACAGGCTTGGAGGGCCGAAGGGCCTGTTTCCTGTGCTGTACTGTTCTTTGTTCTTTGTTCACTGTGTTATGTTTATCAGGTCAAAGCACTGTCATCAGTGCATCAAGTTAACCCCCCTTGCCCAAGGTTTGGCTGACGGGCCAAGCACTTTGACGGGGAGGGGCTGTTAGCCCCTGGCTCGAGAGTCCAGACCACAGGGTCACACTCCCAGGATAAAGGGTCACCCTCGAGGAATGAGATTAGGAGGAATTTCTTCACTTTGATGCTTTATAATCGTTGGAATTCTCTGGGCCAACACTTAAGGTGAGGGGGGAAAGTTCAAAGGAGATGTGAGGGGCAAGTTTTTTGTTTTTACAGAGAATCATCGAATCTACAGTGCAGAAGGCGGCCATTCGGCCCATCGAGCCTGCACTGACAACAATCCCACCCAGGCCCGATCCCCGCAACCCCACATATTTACCCTCCTCGTCCCCCTCACACTGCGGGAGAATTTAGCACGGCCAATCCACCTAACCCACACATCTTTGGACATAAGAACATAAGAACTAGGAGCAGGAGTAAGCCATCTGGCCCCTCGAGCCTGCTCCACCATTCAATAAGATCGTGGCTGATCTTTTCGTGGACTCAGCTCCACTTACCCGCCCGCTCACCATAACCCTTAATTCCTTTACTGTTCAAAAATCTATCTATCCTTGCCTTAAAAACATTCAATGAGGTAGCCTCAACTGCTTCACTGGGCAGGGAATCCCACAGATTCACAACCCTTTGTGTGAAGAAGTTCCTCCTCAACTCAGTCCTAATTCTGCTCCCCCTTATTTTGAGGCCACGCCCCCTAGTTCCAGTTTCACCCGCCAGTGGAAACAACTTCCCTGCTTCTATCTTATCTATTCCCTTCATAATCTTATATGTTTCTATAAGATCTCCCCTCATTCTTCTGAATTCCAATGAGTATAGCCCCAGTCTACTCAGTCTCTCCTCATAAGCCAACCCTCTCAACTCCAGAATCAACGTAGTGAATCTCCTCTGCACCCCCTCCAGTGCCAGTATATCCTTTCTCAAGTAAGGAGACCAAAACTGTACACAGTACTCCAGGTGTGGCCTCACCAGCACCTTATACAGATGCAACATAACCTCGCTGTTTTTAAACTCCATCCCTCTAGCAATGAAGGACAAAATTCCATTTGCCTTCTTAATTACCTGCTGCACCTGCAAACCAACTCCTTGAGATTCCTGCACAAGGACACCCAGGTCCCTCTGCACAGCAGCATGCTGCAATTTTTTACCATTTAAATAATAGTCCATTTTGCTGTTATTCCGACCAAAATGGATGACCTCACATTTGCCAACATTATACTCCATCTGCCAGATTCTCACCCACTCACTTAGACTATCTATATCCCTTTGCAGACTTTCAGCATCCTCTGCACACTTTGCTCTGCCACTCATCTTAGTGTCATCTGCAAATTTTGAAACACTGCACTACACTTTGGACAATTCGGGGCAATTTAGCATGGCCAACCCACCTAACCTGCACATCTTTGGACACTAAGGGGCAATTTAACATGGCCAATCCACCTAACCTGCACATCTTTGGACACTAAGGGGCAATTTAACATGGCCAATCCACCTAACCTACACATCTGCAGATGAGACAAAGATATGTAGAGGGGCAGGTAGTATTGAGGAAGCAGGGAGGCTGCAGAAGGACTTGGACAGGTTAGGAGAGTGGGCAAAGAAGTGGCAGATGGAATACAATGTGGAAAAGTGTGAGGTTATGCACTTTGGAAGGAGGAATGGAGGCATAGACTATTCTCTAAATTGGGAAATGTTTAGGAAATCAGAAACACAAAGGGACTTGGGAGTCATTGTTCAAGACTCTCTTCAGGTTAACGCGCAGGTTTAGTCGGCAGTTAGGAAGGCAAATGCAATGTTAGCATTCATGTCGAGA
>NC_135831.1:1093955-1101455 GCF_964213995.1 Mustelus asterias
AACATGTATTTGCAGAAACTCTCGGCAGCTAAGCTGGTCCCCCGGGGCCGTGGAGGCGACAGTGTATTCTGGAGGTGTCAACCCCGTTCCAATGCAGGAAAGGACAGCAGCCAGTTT
Source organism: Mustelus asterias (assembly GCF_964213995.1). Taxonomy (NCBI): domain Eukaryota; kingdom Metazoa; phylum Chordata; class Chondrichthyes; order Carcharhiniformes; family Triakidae; genus Mustelus; species Mustelus asterias. The sequence continues at coordinate 1,094,073 of NC_135831.1, forward strand.
ACGCACAGCAAGCTCCTACAAATAGCATCGTGTTAACGGCCTGTTAATCTGAGTGAGTGCTGCGGGTTCACAGAGAGGTACTGACCAGGGAAAGGACTCACCAGATCTCCATCTGAGCGGCAACGTGGGATCATTAATGAGGGAAGTCAAATTGAGTATTTCGTTTCAAAGAACAAAGAACAGTACAGCACAGGAAACAGGCCCTTCGGCCCTCCAGGCCTGTGCCGCTCCTTGGTCCAACTAGACCAATCGTTTGTATCCCTCCATTCCCAGGCTGCTCATGTGACTATCCAGGTAAGTCTTAAACGATGTCAGCGTGCCTGCCTCCACCACCCTACTTGGCAGCGCATTCCAGGCCCCCACCACCCTCTGTGTAAAAAACGTCCCTCTGATATCTGAGTTATACTTCGCCCCTCTCACCTTGAGCCCGTGACCCCTCGTGATCGTCACCTCCGACCTGGGTAAAAGCTTCCCACTGTTCACCCTATCTATACCCTTTATAATCTTGTACACCTCTATTAGATCTCCCCTTATTCTCCGTCTTTCCAGGGAGAACAACCCCAGTTTACCCAATCTCTCCTCATAGCTAAATGTTTCCACTGACAGTGAGGCACTCCCTCAGCACTGACCCTCCGACAGAGCGGCACTCCCTCAGTACTGACCCTCTAACAGTGCGGCACTCCCTCAGCACTGACCCTCCGACAGTGCGGCACTCCCTCAGTACTGACCCTCTGACAGTGCGGCACTCCCTCAGCGCTGACCCTCTGACAGTGCGGCACTGCCTCAGTACTGACCCTCTGATAGTGTGGCACTCCCTCAGTACTGACCCTCCGATAGTGCGGCACTTCCTCAGTACTGACCCTCTGACAGTGCGGCACTCCCTCAGCACTGACCCTCTGACAGTGCGGCACTCCCTCAGCACTGACCCTCTGACAGTGCGGCACTCCCTCAGCACTGTCCCTCTGACAGTGCGGCACTCCCTCAGCACTGACCCTCTGACAGTACGGAACTCCCTCAGCACTGACCCTCTGACAGTGCGGCGCTCCCTCAGCACTGACCCTCTGACAGTGCGGCGCTCCCTCAGCACTGACCCTCTGACAGTGTGGCACTCCTCAGTACTGACTCTCTGACAGTGCGGCACTCCCTCAGCACTGACCCTCTGACAGTGCGGCACTCCCTCAGTACTGACCCTCTGACAGTGCGGCACTCCCTCAGTACTGACCCTCTGACAGTGCGGCACTCCCTCAGCACTGACCCTCTAACAGTGCGGCACTCCCTCAGTACTGACCGGCTGACTGTGCGGCAGTCTCTCAGCACTAAACCTCTGACAGTGCGGCACTCCCTCAACACTGACCCTCTGACAGTGCAGCGCTCTCTCAAGAATGACCCTCTGACAGTGTGGCACTCCCTCAGCACCGACCCTCTGACAGTGCGGCACTCCCTCAGCACTGACCCTCTGACAGCGCAGCACTCCCTCAGCACTGACCCTCTGACAGTGCAGCGCTCTCTCAAGAATGACCCTCTAACAGTGCGGCACTCCCTCAGCACTGACCCTCCGACAGAGCGGCACTCCCTCAGTACTGACCCTCTGACAGTGCGGCACCGCCTCAGTACTGACCCTCTGATAGTGTGGCACTCCCTCAGTACTGACCCTCCGATAGTGCGGCACTTCCTCAGTACTGACCCTCTGACAGTGCGGCACTCCCTCAGCACTGACCCTCTGACAGTGCGGCACTCCCGCAGCACTGACCCTCTGACAGTGCGGCACTCCCTCAGCACTGTCCCTCTGACAGTGCGGCACTCCCTCAGCACTGACCCTCTGACAGTGCGGAACTCCCTCAGCACTGACCCTCTGACAGTGCGGCGCTCCCTCAGCACTGACCCTCTGACAGTGCGGCGCTCCCTCAGCACTGACCCTCTGACAGTGCGGCACTCCTCAGTACTGACTCTCTGACAGTGCGGCACTCCCTCAGCACTGACCCTCTGACAGTGCGGCACTCCCTCAGTACTGACCCTCTGACAGTGCGGCACTCCCTCAGTACTGACCCTCTGACAGTGCGGCACTCCCTCAGCACTGACCCTCTAACAGTGCGGCACTCCCTCAGTACTGACCGGCTGACTGTGCGGCAGTCTCTCAGCACTAAACCTCTGACAGTGCGGCACTCCCTCAACACTGACCCTCTGACAGTGCAGCGCTCTCTCAAGAATGACCCTCTGACAGTGCGGCACTCCCTCAGCACCGACCCTCTGACAGTGCGGCACTCCCTCAGCACTGACCCTCTGACAGCGCAGCACTCCCTCAGCACTGACCCTCTGACAGTGCAGCGCTCTCTCAAGAATGACCCTCTGACAGTGCGGCACTTCCTCAGTACTGACCCTCTGACAGTGCGGCACTCCCTCAGTACTGACCCTCTGACAGTGCGGAACTCCCTCAGCACTGACCCTCTGACAGTGCAGCACTCCCTCAGCACTGACCCTCTGACAGTGCGGCACTCCCTCAGCACTGACCCTCTGACAGTGCGGCACTCCCTCAGTACTGACCCTCACTGAACCCTTCGATCAAATCTCCCCCTTAACCTTCTCTGCTCCGAGCAGAACGATCCCAGCTTCTCCCAGTCTCTCTCCACATGGACTGAACTCCCTCATCCCGGGTCTCATTCCAGTAAATCTCTCTCCGCACCATCCCCCAGGCCTCGCTGTTATTTCTGAGGTGCGTGGAGGCCAGAACCGGGCCCAGTTGAAGCCTAACTGGTGACGTATGAAGGAATAACACAACCCCCTCCCTCCAGTTGTGTCCTGCTGCCTGCCTAAAGCTCAAGATCCCACCTCGGCATTTTTAACATCCGTCTCGACAAGTCCTGTCAGCTTCATGGAGTTGTGTACGCAACCCCCTACTCCCTGTGCCCAGTCTGTTGCTCCAACCTGCATCAACCTTTCTGGTTGTCTCACAGCTTGGTGTGGGTCCTGCTCCCACCAAGGCCGCAAGAAACTACAAAGGTTCATGAATGTAGCCCAGTCCATCACGCAAACCAGCCTCCCATCCATTGACTCTGTCTACACTTAAGTAAATTTATTAGTCACAAGTAAGGCTTACATTAACACTGCAATGAAGTTACTGTGAAATTCCCCTAGTCGCCACAGTCCTGCGCCTGTTCGGGTCAATGCGCCCTAACCAGCACGTCTTTCGGACTGCGGGAGGAAACCGGAGCACCCGGAGGAAACCCACGCAGACACGGGGAGAATGTGCAGACTCTGCACAGACAGTGACCCGAGCCGGGAATCGAACCCGGGTCCCTGGTGCTGTGAAGCAGCAGTGCTAACCCACTGTGCTATTGTGCCGCCCAGCTGCCTCAGCTTAAGGACCCCACGCTCCCCGGACATTCTCTCTTCCACCTTCTTCCGTCGGGAAAAAGATACAAAAGTCTGAGGTCACGTACCGACCGACTCAAGAACAGCTTCTTCCCTGCTGCTGTCAGACTTTTGAATGGACCTACCTCGCATTAAGTTGATCTTTCTCTACACCCCTAGCTATGACTGTAACACTACATTCTGCATCCTTGCCTTTTCTTCTCTCCTATGTACTCTATGAACGGTATGTTTTGTCTATATAGCTCGCAAGAAACGATACTTTTCACTGTGAACCAATACAGAGAGCCATAGAGGTTTACAGCATGGAAACAGGCCCTTCGGCCCAACTTGTCCATGCTATCCAGTTTTCACAACTACCCCATTACTATTATCCCAATTGCCCGCGTTTGGCCCATATCCCTCTATGTCCATCATACCCATGTAATTGTCTAAATGCTTTTTAGAACATAGAACATAGAAAAGCTACAGCACAAACTGGCCCTTCGGCCCACAAGTTGCGCCGGTCACGTTCCTACCTACTAGGCTTATATATAGGCTTATCGATAACCCTCAATCCTATTAAGTCCCATGTACTCATCCAGGAGTCTCTTAAAAGACCCTATCGAGTTTGCCTCCACCACCACTGACGGCAGCCGATTCCACTCACCCACCACCCTCTGAGTGAAAAACTTACCCCTGACATTTCCCCTGTACCTACCCCCCCAGCACCTTAAACCTGTGTCCTCTCGTAGCAGCCATTTCCGCCCTGGGGAAAAAGCCTCAGAGAGTCCACCCGATCTATGCCTCTCAACATCTTGTAAACCTCTATCAGGTCACCTCTCATCCTTCGTCTCTCCAAGGAGAAAAGACCGAGCTCCCTCAGCCTATCCTCATAAGGCATGCCAACCAATCCAGGCAACATCCTTGTAAATCTTCTCTGCACCCTTTCAATCATTTAAAGGACAAAATTGTACCCGCCTCTACTACTACCTCTGGCAGCTTGTTCCAGACACTCACCACCCTCTGTGTGAAACAATTGCCCCCTCTGGACACATTTGTATCTCTCCCCTCTCACCTTAAACCTCTAGTTTTAGACTCTCCTACCTTTGGGAAAAGATGATGTGTAGATGTCAGCATTGGACTGCGGGGGCAGGGGGGGGAGGGGTGTGGGGGGTGCATGGTCAGAAGTCTCTCAACACCAGGTTGAAGTCCAACAGGTTTATTTGGAATCACAAGCTTTCGGAGCGCTGCTCCTTCCTCAGGTGAGGGGAGAGGACTCTCACCTGATGAAGGAGCAGCGCTCCGAAAGCTCGTGATTCCAAAAAAACCTTTGAGAAAAGATGTCGACTATCTCGCTGATCTGTGCCCCTCATTATTTTATAGACCTCTATAACGTCACCCCTCAGCCTCCTACGTTCCAGAGAAAAAAGTCCCAGTCTATCCAGCCTCTCCTCATAACTCAAACCATCAAGTCCCGGGAGCATCCCAGTAAATATTTTCATAGAAATCATAGAAACCCTACAGTGCAGAAGGAGGCCATTCGGCCCATCGAGTCTGCACCGACCACAATCCCACCCAGGCCCTACCCCCACATATTTTACCCGCTAATCCCTCTAACCTACACATCCCAGGACTCTAAGGGGCAATTTTCTAACCTGGCCAATCAACCTAACCCGCACATCTTTGGACTGTGGGAGGAAACCGGAGCACCCGGAGGAAACCCACGCAGACACGAGGAGAATGTGCAAACTCCACACAGACAGTGACCCGAGCCGCGAATCGAACCCGGGACCCTGGAGCTGTGAAGCAGCAGTGCTAACCCACTGTGCTACCGTGCCGCCCTTTTTATTGTCATTTCTGCCCTGGGAAAAGGCTTCTCACTGTTCACCTTATCAATGCCCCTCATATCATCATAGAAATTTTCCGCACTCTTCCTAGTTTAACGAGAATATCAATGTTAAAAATAATAATCAGATCTAAATCACAACTGTACCATTCAGTCTCCATTGCCTCTTCTCATTCGTCCCCCAGTGAATTATTATTAGTCGCAAAAGAACCAGAATTCAGCAGAATTTATTAACGCCCGAATGAAGTTTCTCCCCTGGCGCCCTCCTGCGGCAGTGATCCGGAGACTAATTCCGAGATTGACTGCAGTCGAGGAGTCCCGGGGTCCATACCCATGCGTGGCCAGTCCACAGGACGATGGTTGGGCAATTTTTAATTCTGGAACCTTCTCGGCCCCGCCATCAGGCAACCCCAATCTACGCACCAACTCTGGTCTGGCCACCATGTGGGGGACTGGAGCCACACACCGCCCAGCCAGCCACTCCCGTCACCACCCCAGCGGCAATCAGAACCGTCTTCGTACATCATTCCCACAATAATCCCAGTGGTGGAGCGGGGGGGGGGGGAGTGGGGGAACAGCTTGCAAACCCCCTTGGACAGACTCCTCAGTGTGACCCCCCAACCCCCACCATTCCCCCCCCCCCCTCCCCTGCCTCTGCTGTGCCCCAAACCCCTCACTGCACAGTCACACACCCATCAACACGCAGTCTCATTACCCCCCCACTCCGCATCATCAAAGACCCCCCCCCCCCCACCCCTCCCCCCAAAGCACCCCAGACATACTGGCTGCCACCTTCTTCCGTCAGGAAAAAGATACAAAAGTCCTGGTCCCCCCCACGCCGACACTATAGTTAAGAAAGCCCCACCAACGCCTCTACTTTCTCAGGAGACTAATGAAATTTGGCATGTCAGCTACGACTCTCACCAACTTTTACAGATGCACCATAGAAAGCATTCTTTCTGGTTGTATCACAGCTTGGTATGGGCTCCCGCTCTGCCCAAGACCGCAGGAAACTACAAAAGGTTGTGAATGTAGCCCAATCCATCACCAGCCTCCCATCCATTGACTCTGTCAACACTTCCCGCTGCCTCGGGGAAAAGCAGCCAGCATAATTAAGGACCCCCACACACCCCGGACATTCTCTCTTCCACCTTCTTCCCTCGGGAAAAAGATACAAAAGTCTGAGGTCACGGACCAACCGACTCAAGAACAGCTTCTTCCCTGCTGTCCTCAGACTTTTGAATGGACCTACCTCGCATTAAGTTGATCTTTCTCTACACCCCTAGCTGTGACTGTAACACTACATTCTGCACCCTCTCCTTTCCTTCTCTATGAACGGTATGCTTTGTCTGTATAGCGCGCAAGAAACAATACTTTTCACTGTGTCCCAGTACATGTGACAATAATAAATCAAACGCAATCGAATCCACCCCTTCACCAGACACCAATGCAGACTCACCATCTCCGCAGGCTGAGTGTGAGCTCCGTCCTCTCACCCCCTTGGCAGGACTCCCCCTCTCCCCCCCCGAACAGTAACCAATATCACCCCAATCCCTGTCTTCTACCCCAATAGCACAGCATCTAGGCTGTACAAAAAAGGCAATGCGAGAGAGAGAGAGACAATGATGCTTTTATGTCGAACCCATCAGGTCAGTGACATCCATTTAGAACATAGAACATTACAGCGCAGAACAGGCCCTTCGGCCCACGATGTTGCACCGACCAGTTAAAAAAACTGTGACCCTCCAACCTAAACCAATTTCTTTTCGTCCATGAACCTATCTACGGATCTCTTAAACGCCCCCAAACTAGGCGCATTTACTACTGATGCTGGCAGGGCATTCCAATCCCTCACCACCCTCTGGGTAAAGAACCTACCCCTGACATCGGTTCTATAACTACCCCCCCTCAATTTAAAGCCATGCCCCCTCGTGCTGGATTTCTCCATCAGAGGAAAAAGGCTATCACTATCCACCCTATCTAAACCTCTAATCATCTTATATGTTTCAATAAGATCCCCTCTTAGCCGCCGCCTTTCCAGCGAAAACAATCCCAAATCCCTCAGCCTCTCCTCATAGGATCTCCCCTTCATACCAGGCAACATCCTGGTAAACCTCCTCTGCACCCTCTCCAAAGCCTCCACATCCTTCCTGTAATGTGGGGACCAGAACTGCACACAGTACTCCAAG